>NW_026067976.1:1631994-1772290 GCF_014885135.2 Alexandromys fortis | reverse complement strand
ACTTTTGTTAGCTCACATACTTTTAGATTTGTTTTAATGAGCACGGTGATTGAAAGTTACTGTTTTGTTGAGTTTGCTCTTAAAGGCCATTGGCTTTGGACGATCAGTTTCTGTCTTTAGGAATCATATTTAGGTTTTTAAGTGTGTTGTTCTCTTAACTTGGGAATGTAGATGATAGTCAGCATTTAAAGCTTTGAAAGAAGAACCGGGGCTAAGCTTGAGTTTCTAAAGGTGTCAGAATTCAGTGCTAGGAGTGGAGTAGGGCCTGCCGCCAGCCCTCAGGGAGGATGTATAGAAATATTTGGGTCTAGGCAGAAATGTCAGGAAGATACAGATATTGGTGAACAGAGCAGGTAAGTCCTTTGAGAAGTACAGACTTGCCTAGCCACTCCACTCCAATTTTGAAGGGTAGAGCCAGTCTGCTAGAAGAGTCTTGATGACTTTGTTTCAGCACTGAGGTTGGAACGAAGGGCCGGATGCAAGCCGGAAGTGCTTCACCATAAAAAAACATACACAAGCCCAGCTAAAATCTATCGATAGATTCACTAGCTTTTCGTCCAAACAAAAGTAATAAAAGAAAATAATTTCCTAAATATAGCCATTGCCTCTTGGAATCTGTGGTTTCACTTTCTGTGCTTTCAGCTTTTGGTCAGCTGTGGTCTGAAAATACTAAATAGAAAATCCAGAAATAAATGTAAATCTTAAACTGTATCCCATTCTGCATAGCACAGTGAAATCTCATCCAGCCTAGTCTGTCCTGGGGGGGCGGGGGGGCGCACGATATCCTCCATTTGCCCTTTCTTCCCACAGCATCCTTTTCAGTCATAGTGCAGCATCACAGTGCTTGGAGATAGGATCTGGTGTTGTCTTAAATTTCAGGCATCCATCAGGATGTTGGAACATACTCTCTGAAGGTGAGGAGGAATAGCGTGTATGTTTACCATCCTCAGGTAGAGGTGTCCCCAGCTGAACTTGTAGTAGGAAGAAACTAAAGTGCCCTAGCTAGCTGATAATTGTGGTAGCTGATAAAGTGCTATTTAGAAAACAAGTCCTAGATTTTGAATCTTTAAAATAAGGTCTGATTAATGTGATAAATTAATTTATCAATTTGGTGACCACATTACTTATGGAAAATAGCTTTAAGAAGCTACTCTCTTTAGCCCAATTTCTACCTAGATTGAGTCCTTCCTGCGTAGAGATTTAGTAGTCAAGAATACTTAGTCAAATGTCTGTCTTTGTGATCCTCTGACCCCACAACCCCTCCACCCTCCAAGTTCCCTTCATAATCAGCCATTCCCTCTCCTAGGTTTTCATAGCACTTTTGAATATGATTAATTTCTTTTTCCAATTTATTTTTCAGATTGTGCCTTTTATTTGAAGTGTGACATAAGTATTTTTGTGTAATATATGGTATTTTCCAGTCCTGGAGAAGCTGGGAGGGAAGCTCGAAAGCTTAGTATTTCATCTCTGTGCCTCTCTTTTATTCTAGAGTACAGCTGATTGATTTATTTTCTTGGAAATATATGTATGGGACTGAATACCTTAGGAGATAATATGATAATTGCCTATATTAAACAAATCCTTTGATTCATGGAGAGTTAAAAGACCTCATTAAAAATTCTCTTTCTGAGTTAGATTTAGATGGCCAAGAAAAAGCATGGCAGATTGGATATGAATCTTTTAAATCAGATTCTCTTTGTAGTGTGTGATTTACGGGTTATATTGTGACTGGCTTCCTTTTAGTAGGAATGTCATGATAGGAAGCAATATATAATTATTTTTCTTTACTGTGTCAAATGTCCAAAGGAAGCGGAGATTAAAAGTAAAGGACACATGCTATACAATGCTGGAGCAAGCACTTGTATTCTTTTTTGAAATTCCGTAAGAGAACATGTTTTTATATCTTGCAAAGTCAAATGATTGTGATTAACCCTGAAATATAAATCTTCAGTAGATGAAAGATTCTTGCAATTTTTAGCCTTAGCATAGCCGATCAGCGTTGTTACTAAACCATAGGATGGTGGTTTTCAGAATGCCTAGTGGCCATTTTTGCTAGAAAAGACAAAGTCAGTATGGATTTAAAAATGTACTTCTCTATACAGCATCGCACTGAATTTTTTGAAACTGAGGCATTTGAGCATCCAAACTGCCTAGGCTCCCACAAAGCCAGTACGTGCAGTAGGATCAAAAACCCATTGCCATTGTTCTTGAGTTCTCAGTAGTCCTCATTGTTCACTATGTTCAGCAAGTCCGGCTTTATCCCATGCTTTTTCAGACCTAGGCCAGCTGGCCTTGGTGAGTTCCTGATAGTACATCCCCATTGTCTCGCCTTGGACTTCCCTCAGGTCAGGGAACCCTGATTGCTCTTCGGGCTGATGAGGGAGGGGGACTTGATCGGGGGAGGGGGAGGGAAATGGGAGGCGGTGGCGGGGAGGAGGCAGAAATCTTTAATAAATAAATAAAAAAAAACTGAGGCATTTGACATCTGATTTTGGGCTAAAACAACATTCTGCCCACTTTCTAATGGCAAAGTCATTTTTTTGGGTGGCTCAACCTCGACTGATTAGCCTAACTCATCTGGCGCAGGCATTTTAGTTTCTGCACCCTGACCTGAGTGCTTAGCTCATGTTTTCTTCTTTTCTCCTTTGCTGATATTTGAGGAAGTCCATTGTCATATCATTGGCTGTCTGCTTCTCTGGACACTCTAGTCTGTCTTCTGTGATAATAGTGATCATCAGAAAACTGTACTTGGACCCATTAGCTGAGACCCTTGCTGAATTAAATGTTACTTTAATAGCTATGGTTTTGCCCAAGGTTTGTTTTTATATTACTTCTTTTTAAAGGAGTAATATAAAACTTTCTTTGTTTCTGAAAATATTGCATGTTACATCTTTTGCAGCTCATATATGAAACAAAACTATGAAAAGTTGCTTTATGGATGTGAAAACCTTTGCTTTCTTTGGTTTCATCTTATAAACTGTAAAAGAGGTAGATAATTCACTTGGCATAGAGCCAAATTTGGATATTAATTTTACCACTGTGTCCAGAAAATTGTCAAGTTAATTGAAGCATATCATGTACACTAGTAGTTAACAAACTACGGCTGTCTTAATACCTGCATTTCAAAAATAAGATGGTATTACAATGTAGCCATGATCACTTCTTTCTTTTTTAAGATTCATTTTATTTTTAATTATGTGTATGTATGTATATCTATATATGGGTATGTGCAGGCACTGCAGAGGCCAGAAGGTGTCAGATCCCCTGGAGCTGGAGCACAAGCAGTGGTGAGCCACCTAACATGGGCACTGTGAACTGAACACAGGTCTGTTGTAAGAGCAGGATGCATGCTCTTAATGGCTGAGCACCACCAGGCCTGACCTACATTTCTAAGAAAAAAATATTTTTTGCCTGTTAGATGCTAAGTTCCAAAGATACGTTTGTCTGTTTTATTTACTTTGTAGCCTAGGCATCTAGAATACTGCCCTAGATATATGATAGCTAAGTAATGCTAATAAGCTAAATAACTTAAATATATGCTAAACAATCCTTCCGATGTGAATCTGTGTCTTCACAGACCCCCAGTTCCCCCCGCCCCATCTCCCTTTCCTGGGCTTCCCAGGGATCCACTGAAGGAAATCTGTTGTGATATGCTTTGAAACTACAAGAAGTTTTATGAAGATTGTAGTGGACACAATTGGGAAAGTGAAGGAATAGTGGTTTACTTAAGGCAATGAGTAGATTTAGTCATGCGACGAGTTTATAATTTTTGAGCATTTGTGTTGGTGCCATGAAATGTCAGATTCAAGTAAAGTTGGACATAGGTATTGAATAAAAGAGCCATAAATTACTCTCAGGGAGTTTAACCTTGGAAGATGTGAAGAAGCTGCTCAGGAACCTGATGGCAAGAGATGAGGAATGTGCGTGAGTCTCACTTTTCTTACGAAGCCACAGAATTTGATGAAGAAGGCTGTGCCCCATGACTTTATTAACCCTAATCACCCAAACACCCAACCTCCAAGCACCTTATTTTAGCTGATTTCTTGCCCTCTGAAGAGCCCACAACTGCAGTTAAATTTCAAAACACGAGTCCTTGGGGTATATCCAAAACAGAGCATCTAGTGTATTGACAGTTTTTACACAGCGCTGCAATGACTATGGGATTGAAGCATCCAGTCCTTCAAGGAATATGATTGCATGCTATCGGTGCTGCGTGGGAGTTGGGTCAGTTGGGTCCCTTATGAAATCCTTTTGTTCTGTGTCCTCTTCTCTCTCATCCTTCTCTATTTGAGAGCAGTAGAACTGAGAAGTTTGCTGTAAATATTAAACATTGGTGCCGTTTCCTTGCTTATTCTTTTAACACACAAGTAGTTTGTTTCCATGTGCAGGGTTTGAGGTCATAGGTGAACTTCTGGAAGCTCAGCTGCAGTTGGCTTCTTGCTGAGATGAAAGCTTGTATCAAAGGGAGGTGAAAGCTTAAACAATCCTGCAACAGTTTGACTCTCCCTTGAAAGTTTTTTGGAGGTTTATTTACATTTTATTTTACGTGAATACATGTGTGCCTAAGTGTGTGTATTGTGTGCCCTGTGCTTGGCACTGCCATGTGGGTGCTGGGAGTTGAACCCCAGTTCTTTGCGTGGAAAGCAAGTGCTCCTAACCACAGAGCCTTCTTTTTAGCCTTCTCTTGTAAGTTTTGATTCATAAAAGGATTAGCTTTTATTTTAAGTATGTGGCTGTGCTTTGGAATTAAAATATAATTACTTTTTTAAAGGTTCATTTATATGAATTTATCTATTTTGGGATTAACTTGTGGGACAACACTAAGAATTGTTGGGCATTTTTAGTTTATTTATCAATGATAGTTTTGAGTGCTAAGGTGTTATAACAGCAAACGTTATGCTAAGAAGAACCTGCAGGGGTTCCTGTTTCATTTCCAGTTTCGTCTTTTAAAATCACTTTTATACTATTAGAGGAATAATTGGTTAGAACTACAGAGCAATTAGAGGGTTAATAAATCTTTTTTTCTGATTACAGAAACTTCTTATGTACATGTGGGAGAAGCAAAAATGTCAGATGACATCAAGAAAAGGTTTGATTTTCCAAATTCTCTTATCCAGTCACAGGTAATTTTTATTTATTTTTACTACATGGTAACAAATGAACCCTTTTGGTGGACTGTAAATTAAACTTTGTATTTTTGCATGAAGTGTTTTCTTCTACTCATGACTTATTTTAGTACGCCATTTTTGTGTAGGATAATAAATATATCTGAATTAGAAAAACTAACATTTAAAATTGTTCAGTTTCAACTTTTATTTATTTCATGTTTTCCCCTTAGAAATAACATAATCTTCAGTTTTCTGAATATGGTTACTTTTTGCCCATGATTAATAATTGGGTACAGAGGTAGATGGTTTTATATATCTCCTCAGAATGTGAAGTATTAATATTTAAAAAGATATATTCTACCTCTCTCCAGCTATTAAGAATACTAGATATCATAATAATGATATTCAATATTTAAAGCATTCTGGATTAATGTAATATATACCTGCTGAGATAGGAAATTGGGGTAATTTAATTTACAGAGCTTTTCAATAATTAAGACAAGTGGTTCAAGTGATGATGGTTTTTCTGGTTAGCTGCTGGCTGAGTAGAAGCAGTTTGGTTCATCCAGGTGCTGAAAAAGCTTACCATCTTCTCTTACGTGTAAAGCTAAACAGCCAGCGAAAGCCAGTCTGAAGACGTAACATTTGGACAGCATTTGGATGTTTCCAGCGGCTGCCTTTGGAGATGCCTGCTGTGGGAACTGACTTAGCTGGGAAGTGGGGAACCCTTCCCTGAGGAGTAGAACACTCCTTATGCAAGATTCCCTTCTACCTGGCTGGGTTGGAGTCATATCCTGCTCTGTGCATCACAGGCCCTTCCCCGAAGAAGACGAGGAAGACGTTGTCCACAGTTTCCATTGTTCTGTACCTGGGCAGTTTTCACTAGCATGAATAAAAAGGAAATGCTAACATGTATTACTGTTAAATGAAGCAAAAAGTGTGTATGTTCTATGTACTGTAGATTGTCTGTTTCAGTCCTGTTATGGAAATGAAGGCAAGTTAACATAATGCGTCCTATGTGTAGGTGTTCCAGAGCCATGTAGCCTACTTAGGCTAGTATCTCTGATACTAAAAGCTGAATAGGAAAGCAGAGTAGAGAAACAGAATCTTATTGGGAGTGTGTGTGTAGCATTGTTTATATTCTTTTAGTCCTTTTTCTAAGTGTGGGCAATAGCTTTTGTGTGTCTCTGTTGCATTTCATGTTGGTTTTAGGTTTCTATGAGTGTGCCCTGTTCTTATTAGCTACGTACCAACCGTTCTTTCTTAACCACTGTTTTGAGATAAACCATATTCCATTGATGGACACACAGCCTTTTTGCATGTTGGAAATTATATGTCATCTAGCAACTGCTAATAGCAGTTAAACCACAGTGGGTACTGCATGCATGTTTGTGAACCTGTCCATTATTTTCTAAATGTGTCTAGAAGAGTTCTCTAATTAGTCTAAAATCAAAAATTCAAATTATAGGTAGCACTGTATGTATATTAACTGACACCCTTTTTTATTCCTTAGTGATGGATAAAATAATATTGCATCTTTCGGCTGATGGACAGACATTTAGTGACATACACAATATAGTTTGTAGAGTAAGAATTCAGACTTCTGATTGGTCTTCAGGTTTCTTATCTTTTGCTAGGAGGTAATAGACAACAGATTGAACTCCAGTTGGTCATTATGTGAGTGATTCTTTCACAAAACTCAAGCCTGAGGTCTTAAATCATTTGAACGTCTGAATGTCTGAAGTGTATGTGCACTTGTGCATGAAGGGACTGGGTGCTATGCAGTTCTTTGAGCTTTTCTAGAGACTTTGTAAAACTGACAGCCATTTGCAGCACTATGCCAGTGGTCCCAAGTGCAGGATGTACAGCCGTAGTAGTGAAAATTTCCCTAGCTGTGCACAAGTGGTTGTTATTGTTGCCAGCCCATTTCTGTCAGCAGCGAGTACTGGGTAGACCTGACGCTGAGGCAGTGGGAGGTAACATTTATGCATTTATGCAATCAACTCTCCCAGACTTTAATTTTCATTTTGGGTTCTTTGATTAAAGCAGGATGTGGAAATTTTTAGAGATTTGTGAGACTGAAAACTTAATCAAGGCTTAAAGCCTATGAGAAGAGGGATAAATAAATTAAAATAGGACCATGAGATGGCTCAGTGGGAAAAGACACTTTGCACTAAGCCTGGGGATGATCTGGATTCATGGTGGAAGGAGAGAGCTGACTTCTGTAAGTTATCTTCTCTCTTCCACAGGTGAGCTGTAGCTTGCACACATGAATGAACGCAAAACATTAGAAGACGTGAAAATGATTGGGTCTAGAGGAGGAGGAACAGGGTGGAAGAGGAGGGAAGAGTCACTTTCAGGGCTGGACGGGCCATATCCACACAAGCAAGGGTGCCCTCTTCTCCGTTTTCACTAAGTACATCATGAAACGTGACAGACTGCATTAGGTACCAAGAAGATTGTAAAGACTAGGGGTTTTTGTTCATGGTTTGATGGATTATGTAATTTCAAATTACCATTAATATCAGGTGACAGGAATTTGAGCTGAGAGTTGGCAATTTTAGCATCTATGAAGTGTGGTTAGTTTATCGCTGATACGGGATAAATTGCCTCCTTTGGAGGTTGTTCTGAAGATTTGGGTTACACATGTGGAGTGCCTCATCTAGTGCTTTCTACACGGCTTACAATAAAAGGGACTCTTGTTTCTTACCAGTTGACAGCTTGGCTTGCACAAACATGCAGATGAGTACGATGTTGATTGCTTTTAAACACACTCTTTGGAAAGAACTGAGTGAATAGGTTCATTAAGTTTGTTTGTTCTTTTAGGCTGTAGGTCATCTTATTGCTGCTGTCCTCAAAGAACATGGCGTTTCAGAAAAGATACACCAAGCCACAAACCAGGTCTGTATTTAACTTTGTTTTATGTGTGTGTGTCCCGCTGGTTAGCTTTTTGTCAAATTGACACAAGCCAGAATCATCTGAGAACAGGGAATCTCAACTGAGAAAATGCACCCATTAGAGTCTCCTGTAGGCAACTCTGTGGGGCATTTTCTTGATTAATGATTGATGTGGGAGAGTTGAGCTCTCTGTGGGAGATGCCGCTCCTGGGCAGGTGGTCCTGGGTTGTATAAGAAAACAGACTGATCAAGTCAGGGAGAGTGAACCAGGGATCAGTGTTCCTTCATGGACTCTCTGCTTCAGTTCCTGCTTTGTGTTTGTACTCTGATATCTCCTCGTGACGGACTGCAAGCTGTAAGCTGAAATAAACCCCTTCCTCGCCTGGTTGTTTTTGGCTGCTGTCACAGCAGTACGAAGCCGACTAAGACATCTCTTTGCTTTTGTTTTATTTAGAAACTTCTGCCTGCCTAGCCACACATACCTTGTTTCCCTTGTAGTTCAGTTCCCTGCGGAGACGATCTTGAACTCTGAGGATTTTTGCCTACAGATTTTGCCCAGCCTCCTTTCCCTTTCTGCCTAGTCCCTGTCCCTCTCCCTATATCCTCCATTTCCTGCTCCCTTTCTCTTCTTCCCTTGCCCCCTTTCTTCTTCGGTCTGTCATGTTTTTATTCTATAGCAGTCTTTTAAACTTGGACATTTGTGACTAACTCCAGGATGAGACATGGAAAGGGTGAAGGAGGGAGTTTCTCACTATTAGTGAAAAACAACACCAGCAGGATGAGGGAGGGCACGCTAGAGAAGGTGACAGAATTACCCTTGCCAGAATGTCTTTAAGCAATAGAGACACAGGGGCTGTGTTTGGTTGTGGGAGATTTCTCATGCTTCTGCTCAGCCCTGAATGTGATTTCTAAGTTGGAAAGCCAACTTGCCAGTCGGAGCTGGAGGAAAGCTTCCCTGCACAGAGTAGGTAAGTACCCAGACTTGAACCAGTGCCTAAGTGCTGATGCAAACAGGTTGGGCTTTGACCAGTTGGCATTGTGTATTTTTACTTGCTAGATCGGAACTTGCTAAACACAGGTGCCTATGTATAAACTAGAGATAAGAAGTATTTTTCTTCCAACAAAAATAAATTGATTTCCTTTTCCTTACTTTCTCTTTGTTACATGGGAGTATGTATGTGTGCATTTATACATGCATACGTGCCTTAGTGTGCCTCTGTGTGTCTGAGGACAGCTTATGAGAGCCTGCTTTCTTCTTCCACCTTGTAAGTCCTCGGGTTGAACTCAGGTTGGCAGAGAGACAGCAAGTACTTTTGTTGGTTGAACCACATCGCTGGCCCCTCGCCCCTCACGTTCTTGATGATTAGCCACTTTGTATCATCCATCTTTACAATGCCTGTCCATAGCTGGAAGAAAGTGTTGTGGTATGTTTCACTAATTGGCATTTATCTAGTGTTTGTAATAGTCATGTAAATCAGGTTTCCTGAGAACCCTGATCCCAGTTCTGCCTATAATCACATTATGTACTCTGAGAAGATCTAGTGATTTTACTTAAATTGCCAGGATTTATTGAAAGTTAAATCCTTTTAACTAAATGCTTCTTCTTCTACTAATAAATGAATGCCTACCTCCACAAGGACACAGTACCATCTTAGGCAGGTTTATTCATCCATTTATCTCATTTTTCCGGCTTGATAATGGGATAATGGCATTTAGGACCCTGGGCTATTGTGAAAATAAATTTCCTTCTGAATACAAGAGGAAATAGAATATAAATATTTCCCCTCTGCAGTAGCTGACTTTTAGCTCTATTGTTCTGTAATAGCGGGGTCTGAGACTGCAGAGGTTTTCATTAACTGTAGAGGAAGTGCAGCAGAGTGTTGTGCACTGCCGTCCGTGGGAGCTGCAGACTCTGACTGCTCCTTGAATTGTTCCTTCCTTTGTGTAATTTGCTGTGTGGTGTGTGATATGGTGTGGATGTATATGTGTATGGTGTGTGATGTGGTATGTGTGTGCATTTGTGGTGTGGTGTGTGTGTGGTGTAGTATGGAATTGTGTGTGTGTTGTGGTGTATGTGTATGTATTATGTGTGGGTGGTGTGGTGTGTAGGGGGTGGTGTGTGTAAGTATGCATAAGTGTGTGCTGGTATGCCCACTTTGCGTGTGCATGTGCAGACTATAGGAGGAAATTAGGTGTCCCATCCTGTCGTTCTCAGCCTTGCTCCCTTGAGGTAGGATCTCTTAGTTAGCCTGGAGCTTTGGTTTCAGTTTGGCTAGAGGCAGGGCAGTTCCACTGTGCTCCTGTCTCCCACTATGCTGAGTTTATAGTTGTCATGCTTGTGCCGTCTTGCCCATTAAGTCATCTCCACACCCCCCACATCTCTCTAATAAACTGCATCAAAAGAAAATAAAAGAGCTTCATTTTGAGTTTATCATCACTAATTTTTATTATTTTTAGTTATGTGTAATTATGTGCAGAGGTTCTGGCCTGGAGCTAGTTACAGATACCTGCTGGTGGTTTTAGGGAGTTGAACTCTGATCCTCTGGAAGAGCAAACAGTGTGTGATCGTAATCACTGAGCCATCTCTCCAACCCATTGTTGTTGTTGTTATTATTATTATTATTATTTTGGGCTGACCTTGAATTTGCTAGTACCTAAGGATGTCCTTGAACTCTGACCTCTACCTTCTAAGCAATGAAATCACATGCTTGTGTTACTATGACTTATTTCTTTTAATTAAAAAAAAGAAAAGAGGATGTAAACCTCAACAGACTTAACCCAAAATACATTTAGTATGGATTTATTATTTATTAGTGATTCTTTTCTGGGGACGAGTCCCGAGAAAGTAAAAAAAAAAAGCTCACAGTTCTATTTTCAAAATCAAAATTTCTGTTGACCTCTGTTCCCATCTGGGGTGTTTCCATTAGTGAATGTCGATTCTCAGTATGAGGGGAAAAGTCATGGTATTTTTCTTGGCAAAATAATTTCTCCTAGTATTTGTTGCTAGCCATTGCTATGGGCAGGTCTAGTCCTGTGACTCGAAGTTGAGAGGTTCCAGCACAAGTGTGGGTGGAACCGAGCTGCGTGTAGGGAATAGAGGTCGGTAGTAGAAGAAGAGCGGGGACCCTTTGAAAATGTCATCACCATGAAGCTCCGGGCTTCGATGATGTTTGGACTTCAGCTTAGGTGAGCGGATAGACCCCCTGATGTTGTTGGGGTCTAGTCACCTTCTATAGCTCAGCAGGTGAGAGTCAAGTCTTCACTAAGTCCTGATGCTTCTGCCTGCAGTCAGCCTTATTGTGCAGCCAGACACCAGGGGGAGAGAGAAACTGCATCAAAACAAATGTATTCCCTTTTGGGAAAACAGATTTTAGTTTCTTGTAGGAGCAAAGTGACCACAGCAGCATCCTTGGTACAGAAGCTAACCCACTGTGAGTGATTACATGTTGATGAACAGTTGTGCTTCCATGCGAGTTTCTTCTTGTCCTAAGCATCCTTTAATCACTGGTTTGCTTTCAGACGGCCGCCTTGAACTTGCTGTGGGAGAAGTGCTGCAGTGACAATGTGGTGGTCCGGACAGCCTGCTGCGAGGGCCTGGTGGCACTTGTTGCTCAGGGTCATGCAGAGTTCAGCTACGTTCTCAATGGGATACTCAACCTGATTCCTTCCACCAGGTACCCTTGCTACCATGTCTGATATAAGGTTAAAGCTTTTAGAAACGCAATCCACTGGTTCCCTGCTGGGGATCAAGAATTTGTGCTGCAATAATGAATTGACTTATTCTAAGAAGGGAACTTGCACAGTGACACGGTTTTTACATTGCATTGGCAGTCTGTAGTCAGCCCTTGGCGCCAGTGATGTGTTTTAGAAAATTATACCTCGGGAAGAGACAGAAATCTTTAATAAATTAAAAAAAAAAAGAAAGAAAAAAAAGAAAATCATACCGTGAGTTTCTCTTAAATATTTGATGACATAGGAATGTGTCTTCTGCGTGTTCCTGGGGAGCACATCCCTTAAACTTGTTCTGTATAGCCATATTCCCAGACAAAAGGTAATAGAATGGCAGAAGGCAGCAGGGGCTTGCTCCTTTCCGAGGTGGTCAGACAGGATGGTGTTTGAAGCAGGAGCACCTGGCCGAGAGCTAGGGTGTGGCTCTGTGATACTGTGCTTATCTAGGATGGCTGAGGCTCTGGGTCCTATCACTAGCTCTGTCAAGAAAAGAAAACAAAACAATTCAAAACAATAGTACCCAAAACCAATTCCCTGTAAAGGGAGAAATGGCTTTCTGGAAAAGAATGTTAATACGTCATGAACCTCCTTGGGTGGCTTCAAGTCACCAGGATACAGGACCCCACCACACTTAGTCTTCTCCTTTGCTCTTCTGCTGAAGAATTTGGCATTCAAGGTGACAAGGGAGCCTCCCCTTCTCTAGACCTTTGTAGTAACTCCGACTCACCACGTCAATGATGGGGCAGCTCGAGTTTCTCGTGGGGAGCATTCTGCTCTCTGATCGGTGTCCGTAGTTTGTCCAGGCTGACAGTGGGCAGAGGCGCTGGTTCATTTTTAAGTGGTAGTTTCTCAAACCGACTTTCCCAAAGTAACCTGGATATGATGCAGCCATGGCTCTGACTCATGTGGCTCTGGAGTTTCCCAGAATTCCCAGCTCATTCTCATGCTCTTCCCCTCCTCTCATTTTTACTCTCATGGCATAATGTGGGTGCTTACTTTCTTTTATGCCTTCAGAGTAGTTGTGACTCTCAGTGTGGAAGCCTCTCTGGGCTGTAGTCTGTTAGTCTTCATTGCCTCTATTCTTTTAACACTTCTTTAGAAATCCTGTTTCGTTCTCTCTGGTCACCTCTTTGTGTATTATTTGATTATTGGCTCTCTGTTATATCTTTCTATCTATAAGCCTAAACCCTGTAATTTAGTGTATTAGTCTTCTCAAGCCAGCTCTGGCTACCCGTGTATGCTGTGATTCTTCCATGACCCCTCTGCTTGGATACAGTGCAACTGCTCACCTGTGTATGAGGTGAGTGCTCCTTCTCCTCTTCCTCTAGTGCCACCTTCATTGTCCGTCAAGAATCAGCCTAGATTCTTGGGCCTTTTCAGCTGAGTGGCGTGTTCTCTCATACTATTCTTGCTTGTGTTTGAAGTGTGCCACACACTCTGAACTTAATAGATGGCTGAGTGGTTCTGAAAAAGTAAGGGTTGTATCATCTCTGTTTCTTCACTTCGAGAGAGAAAGAGAGAGAGAGAGAGAGAGAGAGAGAGAGAGGGGAATAATTTTAGAAGTCATTTTAGGATCCATTAAGTAATCTCTCTGAGGATTTTGAAACTAAAGATTTTATGTCTTTCTTACTCAGTAGTTGGCTTTAAGTAAGCCACATAGATTTTGTCTTACTCCTTTTCAATTATCTGGTACCAGTAATGGAGATCATTCTCTGTTCCATCCTGCATAGTTTTAAAATGTTTTAAAATCTATAAGTAGTCTGGCAATGGTGGAGCATACCTTTAATCCTAGCACTCTGGAGGCAGAGACAGGTGGATCTCTCTGAATTTTTGGCCAAACTGATCTACAATAAGTTCCAGGATAGGCTCCAAAAGCTACAGAAAAACCCTGTCTCTCTAAAAAAAAAAAAAAAAGCCAAAACCGTAGGTATATAATCTACTTGCATTGTGAGTATATTGCCTGGGCTAATGAGATGGCTCAGGGGTAAAAGTACTTGTCACTAACCATGAAGACTGATGGAGAAAGGTGAGAATCCACTCCTGCAGGTTGTCCTCTTGCATGCTCTGGTATACGTGCCTATATACATACGGACAAAAATTGGAGTTATATTTCTTATAATAGGGTAGCACCTGAGAGGACCAGAACAGTGTCTTTCTGTATTTAGACAGCCATTAGGCCAGGAGAGGTGGCGCACGAGTTATGAACCCTTGTGGTTCTTACAGAGGACCTGGGTTTGGTTCCCAAGCACCCATATGGTAGCCCATAATCAAATGTAGGCATCTGTGTAGTGCATATACATACATACATACAGGCAAAACACTCATATAAATAAAATAAGATCTAAACAGAACACAAAAGCAGCAAGACCTTTAACTCTAGAGGATTAGCCGAGAAAATTATACTGGCGTGAGATATTAATCACACATTAGTATAAATTCTCAATCACAAAATAAACCATAAAGTATAAGCATAACCAATGATGGGTATGCCTGCCATCTATTTATAATTTTCAATAATATTATTATTTCTTAAAAGTTCAAATGTGTTTTAGACTAGGTATAGCATTTATAGGGACTTAGGAGGCAAATTCTCTGGTCTCCTTGCTGTTTCTTTGTTTTCACACCGGTACTGGGTCTCAGTTTCTCTTAAAGGTTATTTGTGTGTGTATATATTATATATACATATTATATACCACATTATAACATGTATATACTTTATACTTAATAACTATTAACTTAAAATAACTGTTCAAAGATACATGAATATATATAACTGAAAATTTATATATACATACATCCCCTTTTCTAAAACCAAAAGTTGTATGTATATAGTATAAAATATTCTTTTCTTCATGTTTTATTTTGCAAGTTCTGGAGAGTAGCTATAAGCAGAGGATGCTCGTTTGTTTCCTGGCTGTCCAGACCTGAATAATCACACAGAAATTATATTAATTCTAACACTGTTTGGCCAGTGGTTCACGCATATTTTTAGCTAGCTCTTACATCTTAAATTAAACCATTTCTATTAATTTGTGTATCACCACGAGGCTGTGGCCTACTGGTAGGATTCCGGCATCTTCCTCCTTCATCAGCTGTATGGCGTCTCTTTTGCTTCACCTCCTTTCTCTGTATGTCTTTGTTCATATTTCCCGCCTGACTTTATTCTGCCAAGCTATTGGCCAAAACATTTATTTATCAACCAATAAAAACAACACATATATAGAAGGACACCCCACATCAGGTAGCCAACAGCAATGGCAGTGGCCTGTAATTTTTGGAGGAAGTATGGGGCCCCACTAGCCAACTCCAAAAGAGATGCCCATTTCTGCCACTGAGCTTTTTATTTCTTAACCTGTGATGCCTCGTAGGGCACTGTCTTGTGTCTTGTGTCCCTTCATCCAGTCTATTAGATGGTAACTTCATTTAAATTTTTCTAAAGATCATTAGTGTTAGTTGTCCCTCAATTAGTGAATAATTTTATATATGGGTCATTACTGGTTTTTAGAATTCTTTGGAAATGTGACCAAAGATATAGAAGAAAGTCTTTAATTACAGTGAGCAAATATGGACATTCTGACAATGACAGTATCTTGGCAGTTTTTTCCTTATCTGAGAATGTTTCTGCAGTTTAAACTGTTAACCATGGGGAATTATAGCTGATGCGGATCCTGAAGCTAATCATTTTGCTTTGTGAATGTCAGTGTTGAATGTGTTTGTGTTTAGGTACATGTTCACGTGTGAGCATGGAAGCAGAGGACCACACCAGGCATTGTTTCTCAGGTGATGTCAGTCATTCTTGTTTTGAGTTTACATGAGCACATCTTTATTGCCTAAAATTCATAGTTTACTTTAGAACTGACTCCTGGCTTTGCAAGTTGTAAGGCTCTGGGTAAATTGTCTAATAGTTTTGTATTAGTTTTCTCTTTACTCTGACCAGATACCTGGCATGCAATAACTTACGGGAGAAGAGGTTTTGTTGGCCACAGCTTGAGGATGTAGAGTCCATCATGGTGAAAATGTGGGCTGGAATCCTTTGCTTTTTTTTTTTTTTTTTTATTTTTTGAGACAGTACTTTTCAGACCAAGATTTCTACCTCTTTCTGGATTGCAAGCATGTGCCACTGTGCCCAGGTATATTTTTTCCACCCATTTTTCTTTTGTTTTTACTTTTAAACATGGGTTCTGGGGAACAAACTCAGGTCTTCCTTTTAAAGACACGCACTTCACCAGCTGAGCCTTGCTTCAGTTTGTATCATTGTGTTCTGAGGCTGGGCCTTGTGTATTACGTTTGCTGGTCTGGATCTTCTGGACCAGGAGATTACGCCCCCTCAGCCTTTTCAGTGCTGAGACTACATGCCACCAAGCCTGCTTTCAAATTTAATTTTAGACTCTGTTTGATCCTAAACGGTGTTACATAAGAGCTAAATTTTCTTTATTGTCGTCAGTAGAGGTAATAACTATTTGCATGTCAGAAAACAGAATTTTCTTCATTTGCTTTATTTCAAGTAGCAGAGCTTTGAGGTTTGCAGCAATTACAAAAACCAAACTTTGTGCTGCTTATGTTTTTTATAAAAAGCAAAATGAGAATGAAATTTAAGAAACTGGCTAATTAAAAACAGGGGCTCCAGCCATCCTCCTCGCCCATTGCTGCTTGGGGGAACTTTAGAGACAGAAAACCGTGTCTGTCTTTGGGATCTGGAAGCAGGAATGACTTTGGCCCAAACAGTGGGTTTTCAGCTTGCACTGCTTACGTCTTCTTGCCTCAGGATTTTCTCCTCTCCACAGAGGTTTATGGGACACTAGAGATACTTGGGAGCAGAGCGCCTCAGCAGGACTGATTGTCTTTGATTGAGGAAATTACTTCTAAAACTTATCTTTTCCTTTTTCCTAACATCACGTAGGGCCTGAGATGAGGGTGGGGCGGGCAGAGAAAATGCCCACGATGGCAGCGACTGTGGTAGACTTGTAGGGAATGTACCTCGTGGAGGTCCCACAGCAGCACAGCAGAGGCAGAGAAGTTAAGACAATGGCAAAGTGGGGAGCATATCTCCGGCTGATTGCCAGCTCTGTGGCCCTTGCAGGTTCAATCTGAAAAATGGCCTTGGAAAATGTGAGGAAGCCCCTGTCACCCGAAACCCAGCCCACAGTGCGCGAGATGCTGGCTCAGAGGCTTTTCCATTGTATAGTCTGATTTTGAGAGACTTGCCATCTGCAGTGTCCTGGTTGTCTGAACTTAAGGGAGTGGCTGGGAAAGTGTCTGGCTCTGCTTGAGAGACTGTGCTCTTCAAAGGAATAGTTTGATGTCCCAGAGTGTTCTTGCTTCAAAGCCGGGGCAACAGGAAACAATTGTAAACTAGTTTTTATAGCTTCTGTAAACAAAGAAATGGATTTAAGGCCTCTGAAATGTTCTTTTAATCAGTAAGGAAATTTGAAAAAAAAATTGCTTCCCTAGGGAGGTTGAAGGAACAAGGGACCATAAAGGACACACAGTAAGGAAATGATTATCACCCGTGAATGCGAGTTTTGAGATGAATGCAAACTGGAATTAAAGTGAATGATACATAGTAGCATATACTTTTCCTGTCCTTTGAAGAATTGCTTGTTTTGAGTTTAGATTGTGTTTCATTTCGTCTTTATATGAATTTAAGGATTCCCAGAGTAAGGAGTTCCCACTTTTCATTCCTTAGATTTTTTTTTTTTTTATTCTTTTAGCTTCCGGAAAGCTCATGCAGCCTTTGTTATGGTTGCTTGGTAACGGGATTATGAATAAAATCTTACTCTCCTTTGGAACCAGGTATTCAGTTTTCGATACTGAGGTGTCAAGACAGCCTGTAATTTCAGCTCTGCTGCTTCCCATATCCCTGCTTTTTAAAACGTGCCTAGTGGGAAGGAAGGTTATACTCCAGATAAACCAGGCTAGCATTTGATTTGTGTGCCTTTTGTGCTTTCAAACAGGAAGGGACCTACTGTTAATGCATTCTGCAAGGGTGTATTGAAGATGGGGAATTAAAGTATATTTCCTGAAATTCTGAAAGTCTGCTTTCCAAGGAAATATTGAATAAAAGATTAAAAATTTCATTGTGAGTCTAATGTTTAAAAATGATTCTGAGGATTATTTGGAGTTAAGATTGAAGATAACCGAGAAAATTCTCATCATCTCTTTTATTGATGATTCTCTTCCTCGGGAAACTTAATTGCTTTGTTATCATGCAGAGAACAGCTAACTTGAGGAGACGCTCTTCTTGGCTCTCTGAGCTGAAGATTTTTGCACTATTCAGCTTCCTTTTCCTTATTTCATTTGGCAGGGCAGGGGCCAAGGAGGGACATTTGTATGAGGGCTCCTCCAAGTGTTTGCAGGATGCAGCCTTTAATCTGCAGCCTTAGGACTTGAGAATGACTTTAGGTGTGTCCTCCTAGCCAGCAGGTTCTCCCTCCTTTCACCCGTCAGAGACCCAGGTAGCTGCCCACGCCTGCTGCCCCACCCGTCTTGTGTTTTCAGTCTTCTCGATAGGCCCCTTAGCTTGTCTGTGGATCTTCCCTCTCCTTTCTCCCCATCTTCTCCTCTCTGTAAAGTCCCGAGAGCTCTTTAAAGCTCATAAACAGAAAAGTGATGCCTCACTTTCCTCATCCAGGACATTCTGCCCCACTTCTCTTTAAAGTTCCTGTTCCTTGATGGGATTGAAGCTTTGCTTGTCGTTTTAAGAGACATATTCATGCTAAATGTTTCTGGGCAATTTAAGAAGAGGGCCTACTGAATGCGTTACTTTTGGAGCAGAAAGCTGCACCAGAAGAAATTTGGCTGTTTCCTGGTTACTTAGAAGATAAATGAGAAGACAGAACTTTCTTAAGGGAGCTGGCAATAGTCTTACATTATATATATATATGTTCCACGAGTCATTTAGATATGTTTTCCTCAGGACTGTTTTAATTTCTCCCTCCCTTCCTGTGACTCTATCTCTTTTTCTTCTTATTTTTTCATGGATTTAAACAATGACTTGGTCTCAGATCGAATGTTTCTCTTCTATTTGCTGCTGAGTTTCTGAGAATGCTGGAGGCTGAGCATTTGCAGTGCTCAGAAATCTTTTCTAGTTTAAAAAGGGAGTTGGACAGCTTGGCCAGCTTTGTACCACTTGTAGCCACTTGGGTTTTGTTTTTTGTTTGTTTGTTTGTTAATCTCTTTTATTCTATCTCTGGTCAAATAAAGGTACTTGTTTGTACTTCCTATTTGATATGTTTTGAGAGCCAGAGCCAAACATCATGTGCATTTTTTAAAAGGAGGCTGAACATGTGTGAGCAGTGTTTAGTGCTGTAATCAAATAAACCCAAGCAGAAGAAACCCGACACCTGGGGTTCATAAGCAGTTGTCATCATTTGTATATGCCTGGTGTAAAGCAATTTGCATGAATGGTTTGAATTACCATAGTTTGTATAGCTTGGCCGGCTTTTTTCTTATTTGTTATGCATGGTTTCTGGAATCCTCAACATCATTATTGAGCCCCACTCTCTGTAAGATCTGAATCTTGGGTCTCATGCCTAGTGAACACTGAGGTTCTTTTTGTAATGTCTCTGGTTACTGACATGTGACTCAGAGCTGAAAGCTCCTTTATTCTCAGAGTTCTTGAGCAACTTTTTGTAACCTGACTTTAAAAATCAGGAAAAAAGTATATTATTGAAGGACGTTGGCACCAGGTTCCTGAGCATGTTTGAGCCCTTTGCTCCTTGAATCACAGAATCCACTTGAATCAGCTTGGGCATAAGACTACTTACTCTTTGTCTACTGCTGCCTCCTTCTGCCTTTCCTCCCCTCTCCTCTCTTCTCCTTCCCCCTCCCCTCTCTTTTCTTTCCCCTCCCCTCTCCTTCCTCCTCCCCTCTCCTCCCCTTCCCTTTCTCTCTCCTCCCCCCCCTCTGCTTCTCTCCCCTCTCCTTTCCCTTTCCTTCTCTTTTTCTCTCATCCCTTCCTTTCTCTCCCCTCCCCTCCCTCCTCCTCCCTCTTCCTTCCTTCCTTCCTTCCTTCCTTCCTTCCTTCCTTCCTTCCTTCCTTCCTTCCTTTCTTTCTTTCTTTCTTTCTTTCTTTCTTTCTTTCTTTCTTTCTTTCTTTCTCTTCCTCTCTCCCTCTTCCCCTGCCTTAAACCTTTGGCCTCAAATCCACTATATAGTTGAAGATGACCCCAGTTCTGGGTTTCTCCCTCAAGAGTGCTGAGATTAAAGATGGGCACGGCTGTGCTGCCCTGTTTCTCGGATGCTGGGGATTGAAGGCAGGCACCCTTGTGCATGCTAGGTAAGCACTCTATTAAGTGAGCCACAGCCCCAGTCTGGTCCTTCTTCCTTTGTTTTTGTAAGGGAGGCTGCTGCCATGACTCAAGAATAGAGAAGCACATGGGTATCAGAGACAAATTAGATTATAGCTCTTGTATTTCATTCTTGATTCCCGCTACAGACTGACATTTCAGCTACTTAGCTCACAGGCTATTGCCCACTTCTGGCTTGCCATCTCTTACATGTGTAAAGAATAGCCTGGTTAAGTGAGAATTTCAGATTTCTGAGGGCAGGGCCTGAAGTTAGATAACTTGGCTCTGCCAGGACCTGTGTGTATTTGTTTCCTGGGGCTGCCATAATGCCTATAAACTTGATGATTTAAGTCAACAGAAATATGTTTTTCCATAATTCTGGGTAACAAAGTCAGCGAAGGCTCGGGGGTGGTGGAATCTGTTCTGTCTGTCTTCTAGCAACAGATGAGTTCCGTCTCTCGGCTTGTGGTTACGTAACTCCAGTTCTGCCCTGTACTCCTATCTGCACCTTTGCTATGTGTCTTCGTCTTAGATATTCCTGTTCTTTCTTTTCCAAGGATACTGGTTATTGGGTTTAAGACCCACCCAAGGCGGGCTCTTCTTGTGATCTCTAATTAAATTAGTAAAGATGCAAGTCTTATCAGGCTGTTCCATAGACAGGCATGCAGGGGATTAGGTCTCTGACGTGTTTTTAGAGGGTCCAGTTTAAGTCTGTACCAGTAATGTCTTCATTGTACCAGAGTGCAGTATGGTGAGGTGTTAGTGTCTCACACAGAAAAGAGACCTTGATGTATTCCAAGAAGCTTTTCTGCACAGGGATTGATGACCTGGGTGGCTAGACCTTAGGTCAGTTCTCGAGGTTGATCTATGAAATCCACATGCATGAACCCAGACACACAGGCAGCAATATACACATGAACATAATCGTGTACAAACACTCACACTCTATACACATGGAAAAACAAGATAGAATAATTCCTTCAGACCAGAATAACAACAAAGAAAACAAAATCAAAGTAAAGAAAAGCAGCTTTAATTGATTACTGCTTGTGTATCCAGCTATTTCTTCATAACTTCACACATAAGGTTCCTCATTTAATTTTAAGAAAAGTCCTGGGCAAGGAGTGCTTTTTCATGGGCAGTATAGTGTCCTGTTATTAGAAGACACATGAATCTCGATTGATGCTGCATCTTTTGATTACCTAATAACTCTGATTTTATCAGTTTTTCTTTACTTATTTCTTAAAATAATGCTATAAGGAAAACTTTTCCAATATTTACTTTGGTTACTTAAAATTACAGTTTATAAATGCCAAGTGGGACAACCACGGACACATGCTTTTATACTGAAGGCTGGGGCTGTAAAGATGGCTCAGGAAACATTGACGAGCAGGACCTGAGTTCAGTTCTCTTCACACCTCAGGAGCCTGCAGTATCTGTCACCTTAGTCTTGGTGGGCACCTGCACTCCACATGCACACAGTCACACGCACACATTCACACCCACAGACAGTAAGTCTTTAAAGAAATTCCAAAGAAGCATTTTTTTTAAAGCGTCCTTTGATGTGCCCAGTTAGACTTTCTTTTATAAAAATTGTAATGGATTATTATGCATCTAATTATGGCTTTAAGTACACTTTAAAACTCCCATTCTATTGTCCCTCTGTTTCTAAGGTGGTTTGGATTCACTCTTTGAGAGCAGACTGCTAAATAAAGTCTAAAAACTCGCATTGTTCAGTGATTTTCCTAGATAACAAGTGTGTTCAACTGGGAGGGATGGAAAGAAAATAGCATCCTGTGAAAGGCGCTTCTTGTAGCTGCTCTTAGGTTACTTTGCAGGAGCCATCGAGTATTAGAGATCTCCCTTTGGAGGCATTTGCAATGTGGGTGATTTGGCTACATAGTTGATAGCCTTTAACACAGATGTTGAGTTTTAATATGCCATCTGAATATTTATTCTTATTCTGTCTGGAATCTGAATAGTTTCAGTGTTGCAAGTATATGGATTGAGGTTCAATAAATGAAAAACAATGATAACAGCAATAACAAACACTGCCTTCCTTCTACAGAGTTGTCTCATTGCTCAATAATATTGATTATATTCCTCATGTGTTTATAATTCTTTCATTGTCTACCTGTGCAGTCTTTGAAAGGATGGCTTTCTATGAATACAGCCAGTAAACTGTTGTTGTTAATTGAAATCAACCTACTAAATAATGAATTTGAATACCACATGCATGTGTGGTTGCACCTGCCTATACAAAATGGTGACAACAACCTTGAGAGGGACGTGTAAGCTCCTTTCAAGCACAGCAACAGGAATTTTAAAAGCAGTGTGACCATTCTACTTAGGATTTGCTTATGTAAGTGGCAGTCATATTAATACATTTCGAATTGGTAGGGTAGTAGGGGTGGGCCAAGGCTATAGCTTTTCCATTCTTGGGCACATCTGGACAAGTCCCAGGATTTGTCCTTATTTGATTATCACCTGTTGGGGGCAGGGGGGTTAAGGGGTGGTGGTTGGCCCAGGCCTAGTACTTGCAGGAACTGAAGCCTAGTTCTTATCTGAGTTATTAGGGGTCTGCCATGATATTTGCCTGACCCTCTCAAACGCTCTTCAGGGGAGAGGTGGTAGCTACTTCTATAAGAGATGAAAGAAATAGATTTAAGTAGTTTTGAGGTGAGGTGTTTGAATTGGATTAAATATAAAGATGCGTGGAAAAAATATATGCCAAGAATAGCACCCTGATTTCACGTTTGTATTTTCTCTAGACCAGTGGTTCCCAATCTGCGGGTTGCGACCCTTTGGGGGGGGTCACCTAAGACCGTTAGAAAACATGATATTTATATTACAATTCATAACAGTAGCAAAATTACAGTTATGAAGCAGCAACAAAATAATTTTATGGTTGGGGTCACCACAACATGAACAATTGTATTAAAGGGTTGCAGAGTTAGGAGGGTTGGAACCACTGGGCTGGACAGTAGGGAATATTAGAGGACCAGGTGTGAGAAAGAGCATTAGTTCAGGTTAGCACATGTTGATTATGGGGTCATTCAGATGCTGAGGAGAGACAGTAGGCAACTGGCGATCCCGCCCCCCTTTTAATGATGCACCGTGAACACATTCTACTATGAATATACTAGGCATAATATCTAATCAGCTCTTTTTTGCCCTGATTAAAGTTTTTTGCTTTGAGTTGTTAATTAGCTGTTCTGTGTACCTGAGACTCACACAGTTTGCTTGTCTGAAAGCTAATTCCAATTCCTGAAATATTCCTCAGAAGGCTGCTTTCTCAAGTTTAACATTTAAAATTTTTATTCTTTTTTTTTTTTTTTTTTTTTTTTTTTTGCTGAAGGACTATTTTATTAGAGGTTGAGAGGAAAAACAGCAGGGCAGGTAAACTAAAACCCCTGGTAGGCTCTGGGAGGAGGGAGATGGAGAGAAAGCCCAGACACCCAGACCCAATAATCACACAAAAGCTATATTAATTACAACACTGTTTGGTCCACAGCTCAGCCGTATTCCTATTCTTACATCTTAAATTAGCCCATTTCTATTATTTTATATTTTACCACAGAGGTCATTGTTTGTTACCTCACATTTTGTTTCTTGGGTGGCTACATGACATCTGTCTGACTCTGCCTTCTTTCTCTCTGCATTCAGGTTAGTTTTTTATATTCTGCCATGCCATAGGCCAAAGCAGCTTCTTTATTAACGAATGGTAATAAAATATTCACAGCATACAGAGGGGGATCCTGCATCATGGAGTTTCAGAGAAAGCCTGCTTAGGCTTTGGCCAGTATCCAAGCACGAGAGGCAGAAGGGAAAGTTAAGCTTTTCTCAGAAAATCAGGTGGGCTGCATGGACGAGGCTCTGCAAGTGGCTGCCAGCAATGCCTTTATGTTTGTGGCTTAAGACCAGTCCTTAATAAAAGATATAGTTACCTTTAAGTTTTTGCTCATAGTGTTTATTTAGGGGATAACCAAGGGTAATCTATTTGTGTTCAGAGTCCTTCCTCAATTGAGATTATAACCCCCTCCCTAACTATTTTGAAATGAATTAAAAACTTCACACATGCATGTAAGCACTTGATACTGAACTTCATCCTATACCTCTGTCCTCCCATGCTACTTTTTTTTAAAAACAACTAAATCAAGCTGAGCATATGTTTTTTTTTCTAATTCCAAGCAAAGGGTGGACACTTTTAAGCTGTGAAAGTAGCAAGTGGTAAAAAAGTTTTTTTTTTCTGTTATTTAAAGGGAACCTTGGATGTTAGTGCTTATTATTAGAGCTTAAAGGAGAAATCCCAGGGCAGGCAAGCTGTAGATCTTGGCAGCCTCCCTCAGAAGAATGGAGGAGAGAGAAAGTGATGTTGTTAGTTAGGTTAGCAAGGAGATCAGTCACAGGGACTCAGAAAGGCAAGTGGCCTCAATGGAAACCCCTGATGTTTTATAGAGACTAGGGGGGATTGACTGAAGTTTTCTGTCCCAC
Source organism: Alexandromys fortis (assembly GCF_014885135.2). Classification (NCBI taxonomy): domain Eukaryota; kingdom Metazoa; phylum Chordata; class Mammalia; order Rodentia; family Cricetidae; genus Alexandromys; species Alexandromys fortis. Next base: position 1,747,774 of record NW_026067976.1, on the reverse strand, counting down.
CAGGTCCCACAGACATTTAGCCCCAAAGAAAACACACAGAGGTCTACATTAGTTATAGACTGATTGGCCCATTAACTTATGCTTCTTATTAACTAATTCTTAATTTGCCACATGGCTTGGTACCTTATTCATCCAGGCAGTCACATCTTGCTTCCTTTGAGGCTGGGTCACGACTGCTGACTGCACTTCTCAGTTGTTGCCACACCTCTACTTCCTGCCTGGTCACCCTGCCTATACTTCCTGCCTGGCTACTGGCCAATCAGCATTTATTTAAAATATAAGTGACAGGGTACAAATCATTGTCCCACAGCAAGGGGTCAGGAATTTACAGAGGAAAAAACATCATCTCATTAAAGGGATAGTTATTCCGCCTATCTCTTTAGCATGGCTTATGGTGAACACCCCTCTCTCAGGGGTAGTCCCTTGGCCAGATGATTAACCTGCCCAGCTGGAGTAACTCTTAAGGAAGGAGACAATGCGATGTCTCTCTCCAGAAGTGGATTCCAGTCTTGGCTGGGAGATAACAACTTTCCTTATTGGGCCTTCAATGCTACTGTAACACTCAAGCCTCTGAAAAGATAGCCCCGAGATCACTTAGGATCGGGATTGGGAGTTTACCAACACTTCTGGCATTTCTCCTTCCAGCCTGCACAGGGCCAAGGCTTATGGTCTAGGGCGTAAATTCAGGCCCCACCCCTAACTGCTTGTCTCATTTCTGTATTATGTGCTCGAGGTTACCCCCTCTGAAGAGGAAACTCCAATTGCCCTTTAGGAAATTGGGGATGCCATTTAATCTGGCCTCTTTCTGTTGGGTGAGGTCATTGGGTGTGGTAGTTAGGACATACCTCCATCGTCCTATCCTGAGGACCTTGAAAATGCTCCAGTGGTTACATTGGTCTAGCAGCAAGATGCAGGGAGGGAAAGAAGTCCTTAACTGTGCATGGATGGAGAAGAGGGAGAAGTAAAGGTGACAGTTCCTAGCCTCACAAAGCCCAGGGAGGGAACCAGGAGAACTGGGGCCAAGGACGTGTTAAAGTCCCTTAGAATCTCTGCCTGGGCTCATTAGAGCCTCCTTCCCATGGGCTCCTCCTCATTTTCCCCTTGGATTTCAGAGGCGAGACTGGAGAGATGAGCTCAGGATCTACTCTTAGGCACTTCCACAGCTGTTGGAGTGACAGTGTGAGGTTCTTCAGGTGCTTGGGTCCTCAGGGAAGTGTCTGTAATATCTCCAGATGACATAACAAATCTTTACCAGAAATTCTGAGCAGTTCAATCCCTTTGTGGTTGCTACATATTACTGGAGAAGTTGAGACATCCTGTTTTGGGATTCTCATCTCATTAATAAAAGAATTAAGAGCAGACCCAAAAGAAAGCTTAAGAACAGTTTTATTAGAGTTTCAAAGAAAAACTCCAGGCCAGGCAAGCTGTAAATCTCAGTAGCTTCCAGGAGGAGGAGACCTGAGAAGAGAAGAGGCCAGGTCAGCCTTATGGTAGTCAAGCAGTCACATGCTGGGAGGGGAGCTCCAGAGGAATGAAAAAGCCCAGAGTATCATAGTGAGCGGGCTTAGGCCCTGGACAACATCCAAAAGAAAAAGGCAGAAGAAAGCAGAGGAACTGTCCCTTCTTGGGTCAGAACTCAGGTGGGCAGATGCAGTTCAGCCGCATGATGCTCATAGGGACTCCTGAAAAACTTGCTTTCAATTATCTTCTTGTCTTCTTTTCAACCCCCCCCTTTTTTTTTGGTGGGTGCTGATGAAAAGCAGGAAGCATCAGGACTGTGAAGCCCTACCAATGTTAGCTTGAAGGAGTGATTCTCTCAAGGCCTGGTCCTAATTCTCCCTGGGATGTGGAGGAGCTGGGGATGTATGGATTTTAAGCCAATGCCAGTGAAATTAGAACTCTATTTTTAACATGAACAAAAGTTTCTATGCATGCCCCTGCCAAGTGTTTAAAATTATTCTAAAGCTTGTTTTTCCCATGTGATATAGATGGACATCTCTCCATCAGTACAGATTTGCTTGAATCATTATTAACAAATTGAGACTGTCCTGTAATGCTAGGTTTGCCATAGTTCAACTAATACCCTATAATGCTAGGTTTGCCATAGTTCAACTGTTTCCCCACCAGCAAACATTCATTCTTTCTTTCTTTTCTGTCTGTCCATCTTCCTTCCTTCCTTCCTTCCTTCCTTCCTTCCTTCCTTCCTTCCTTCCTTCCTTCCTTCCTTTCTTCCTTCTCCCCCCCCTTCTTTCTGTCTTTCTTTTGAAGATAGCCCAGTACAGTGTCTTCCTTTGAGTGTATGCAAAGTTTAACAATAGAAGGGTTTCTGGATGCAGACCATATGTGACTGGGGCATCTTCATTTAAAAATTCTATAGGTACTCTAACGTGGCTTTCCACAAAGGCTGAAGCAGTGTTTGCTCACTGTGAAAGTGTGTATTTTCTCACTCACTCATCTGCACTGGGTGTTATGAATCTTACTCATTAGGATTACGTGGCTATATTCAGTTGTTTTCCTTTTTTATATGTATTAATCCTCTGTCTATCATCTAGGTTATAAATATTTAGTCTCTCAATCTAACTTTGTTTTCCTTGGAATCCTTCTCATAAGTTTCTTCAAACTGATTTTAGTTACATGTTGGTTTCTGTTTATTCTTTTACTGTTTACTATTGTTTGAATACTTATAATCACTTCTTAAAGTTATGGTTAAGTTCTTTTTTTATTCATATTGATCCCATATTTTTTATTTACCAAATCTTTATTCTGTCTGTTTTTATTAAATAGGTATAACTTGCATATTGTAAAACCAGTTAGCTGATTTTTAGTACATTTTCGAGAGCATGCTATCATTATGAATGACCTTTTTCTTCTTTTGTGTTAAGGACTGGAAGACAGGACCTCAGACTTGCTAGGCAAGTGATTATCACAGAGGGGATACTCCTCAGTCCTTCATGTAGGATGAAGCAGAGCGCAATCTTTGCTATCTTTTGTAAATTTGCATATTTGGAAGAGTCAGATCCTAGGGAAGCTCTGAGGAGACGAGTGACTCTGAGTCACTTGACTGAGGCTAGTCAGTCCCATCAGTTGATGATAGAGCAGCTTCAGTCTAATGCTGAAGGGGAGAGTGCTGGATGGGAGGACCCTCTCTCTCCTGGTGGCTCAGGTTCCTTATAGGCCAGCCCCTTAATTCTGAATAAAATAAATGGATGCAGAATTGTAAAGGAGCAGTCTTTTTCAAGGTTGTGGGTCTAGAGATTACTCCCTTCTAAGTCAGAGAGATCTGGATATTTAGAGTAGCAATCAAGATTGTCAAAAGAATGACAGCAGTCCCAATGGTCAGAGCAGGTGAGACCTTCATCATCTAAGGAGGCCTCCAGGAGGTGCAGGCAAACCCTCCTAAGACAGTTAGCATGTGTTTACACTTTTGTCTTGACCTGTCTCAGGTGTGCTGCTCTAAGGCTGTGACCTGTCAACTTGCAGATATCCACCTTATCAAGAAAAGGGATGGGCCTTGGTCAGCAGCCATGTAACTGTAACTGTAAATAGCTTTCTTGTGAAGCAGCCAGTGAGGAAACATCTCTGAACCTCTGGAGATCATCCTGCACCTCCCGCTGCTGTGTAAAGACAAGAATGCCCCCCCCCCCCCCCCCCCCCCCCCCCCCCCCCCCCCCCCCCCCCCCCCCCCCCCNCCCCCCCCCCCCCCCCCCCCCCCCCCCCCGTGTTTTTGTGCTCCTAGCAGACCCTGTGACTGCCCTGTGGAGTCTCCAGACCTGTCCTCACCTGTTTTGTCACCGCCAAAGCGGGGGCTCTCAGCTAAAGCTCAGATCCAATCCATTCAACATTTTAGTGAAAGGCTTTTGTGGGTCTGTGGCCCTGGCTCTGTTTTTCCCATGCATCCTCATCCCCAAGTATATATCAAACTGTCTGTGTTAGCATGAAGTATTTCCAGTAGCTTTCTCTTATAAAATATAATATATTATGTACACTATAAATTCTTTTATATACTATAAAATTTTCTCTGTTTCATTTTATTGAGTCACAGTGAGATTAATTGGTCATTTTGTTGAACGAGGTAAAGTACCATGAAATTGAAATAATCATTAAGACCGGGTATGTGAGCATGGCTAATCCTTGACAATCATCCAAGAACATACATAGAAGACATAATCTTGTGTGTGTGAGAAAGAGTGTGTGTGAGAACAAGCAGGCATGTATGTGAGTGAGCCTGCCTATTCGTGTGCATATGAAAGCCAGGGGTCAATGTTGGTATCTCTTACTCAATTGCCCTCTATGTTTTTTCCCCCACCTTATCCTTTTGAGCTAAGAGTCTTTCACTGAACCCACCTCTTCCCTCTACCCCATCCTAAGTCCTGGCATTGCAGACGTGCACTGCCGTGTCCACGTTTGTGGGTTCTCGGTCTCCAAACCAAGGTCCTGGGCTTGCACAACCAGTACTTTACCTACTGAGCCCAACGAGAGAGAATCTTTGCTGGAAGGCTTTCATTTAGTGTGGGGGCCTGTCTTCATACAAGAGACACCCCAGACATGTGCGGTCCCTGTCACAAAGTATTTATCTGTGACTCTTCACTAGCATGCGCATATTAGAGGGTTCCTATGAAAGGGGAAAATGACTATTGAAAATATCGTGGAAAATTCCTCAAGTGAAAGGGAAATGTTGACAGTCCCAGAAGAATCGACTAAGTAACTGAATCTCAGGAGTGTCAGCAGCAGTGCTGTGAGGTGGGACATGAGCTATGCATCTGAGCTACAATAGTGCTCAAAATTTTCTGATAGATAGGGGCAGAGGTGGCTCAGTGGTTAGGGGCACTGGCTGGTCTTCCTTGGGGCAAGGCTTGATTCCCAGCATCCTATCAGACGACTCACAATTACCTGTTACTCCAGTTGCAGGGCTTCTAACACCTTTGGCCTCTGCAGGCGTGCATACACACAAATAATAAATTTATTTTTTCCTGGTAACCAGATTAAAAAAGTATAAAGAAACTGATAATGCTAATTTTAATACCTAACTTTATGTAACCCCAATATCAAAGTCTTGTTTTATGTTTTTTTTTCTGATTTTTCTTTAAAAATTATCTTTATGTGTATGGTGCTTTGCATGCTTGCTATCTGTGTACCACATGTATTTCTGAGGCTCACAGAGGCTAGAAAAGGCAATGGGTCTCTCGCATTGGAATTCCAGATACTATGTGGGTGCTGGGAATCAAACCTGAGTCTTTTGGAAGAGTAGCCAGTGCTCCAAACCATCTCTCCAGCTCCTCATTCTTTCTAATTGAATTTGTTCCCCCCCCTCTTTTTATATTTAAGTCTTTAAATCCAGCATATGTTTTATATGCAGCACATCTGGATTTGGACTAACCACATTACCTGTGTGCCTAGTAGCCAAGTGTGGCCATGGCTGTTAACTGCTGTGGTCTATTATATAGTCAAATCCTTTGCCAGATGGAAGATATTAAACGCATTAAGACATACAGTTAGTCACAGCTCATGTAAATGCCCCATATCGTGGGAAACGTACATCTTGTCCTGACCCTAAAGGTAGTGTGGATGCTGAGTTCTCTGTTCTGAAGAGTAAATGCCCAGTGACATGTTGGGCACTTAGGAAAAGTATTACCAATCATGATTTTTAAATTTACTTAAAAATTAGTAAATGATTTTATTTCTAAGATTTCATTCTAGTTTGTGAGATATTTTAAAAGGGTACTTTTTTTTTGAGACATTTGTCCTATTTCTTACAGAATAAGGAATAACTTTAAGGTATATTCCTCTTTTTATGAATTTTCTTTCAATGGCTTTTGTTTTGCTTTAATTGGTGCCCTGGCCCACTCTTTTGCATGGTTGATCCACTTCATATGTCTGGTTATTTTCCATGGTCTGCTGATATTTATAAATGACTTGATCATTTATTCTGGGTAACTGATGTGGTCACTGAGTCGAATTATGTGGGCTAATGTTTGCTTTTTTTGCTGATTGATTTCCCCCAAGTGTGTGTAGGGAGGTGATTGATAGCTGGTTTGAGTCTTTGAGCATGTTTTCCTTTTTCATATGTGGGTCCTGACTGGGCTGAAAAGTGCCCACTGTTCAGTGTGGGTGGCAGACTCCCAGTGGCTCCAGAATGGTGGGTTTGGAGGGAGGTACGGCTCGTTAGAGCATTTGACTAGTGTGTTGAGGCTCTGAATCCAATGTTTAGCATCACAAGAAGGAAAGGCAGCAATAAGCACCTGCTTAGAATATTCTTTTTCAGTTTGGGACATTTAGCATATTATTATATTTCTTTACAGGAATATGCCTGGTTTGATAAAAGCCCTTGTGAAATTATTACAAATCCAAGCACTAAAGGAAGGACAAAGTGGGGAGAAGGACATTCGGGATATATACACTATCAGGTGAGTCTTCTCTACTGTTGTATTTATTTCGTTTTATTTGAACATTACATTTAGTGTGTGCGTGCACACGTATGTGAGTGCATGAGTGTGAGTTACATGCTTATGAGTCTGCATGTGTGGGAATGTGCATGATTGTATGTGAGAATGTGTGTTTGTGTGTGCTTTCACAGAAGCTGGAGGATAACCTTTGGGAGTCGTTCTCCCCTACCATTGTGAGCCCAAGAATCAAACTTAGGACATTAGACTTGGCATCATTACTCTATTTCGCTGTTCTTTTCTCTTCCTTTCTATTTAAAGGAACTTTTATATCATCAGCTAGATTAAGAACAAGATGTCATTTCTTAAGAATTATTATGTTTTCATCCAGTAGGATATGCACACAGAAATGGGTCTTCATTTCTCAGGAGGTGACTGTTTCAGAGACACAGGAATGAAAGAGTTGAGTACATGCTGAGCACCCCCAGTATGGGTTTCTGGGGAGCTTCTTTGGCACAGAGATCTGTTACTCAAAATCGAAGTGACTTTTTTTTTTTTTGCTTTAGAGTATGTAACTGTCCCTGTGTGTCATCTGGCACTTGGTAGGTGGAAGCAGAAGAATCACACTTGGGAACAGAGGAGACCTGTCTCAACGCTAACAACATGCTACTGTTTTCTCCCAGGACTGTGGAAACTGAAGAGCTCACTGAGCAAATGTTTTTAAAGCATGGGTGTTGGGAGCAGGGGGCTGGGTAGAGCAGGAAGGCAAGCTTCTTTCCATGGAAAGTAATAGGAGACACTTGTTTGCAAGTGCAGTTACCCAGGTCAGTGTCTAGTGAGGAATCACATTTGCTTTTTCTTTGTCATCTCTAGATTGTGATAGGGTGAGTTGCTATAAAAAGAAAATACAAAGCAGTAAGAACAGAGTGCACTGGGCTGTCATACTCAGTGTGTGCTGGTGACCTCACTTATTACCTGCCAGCTCCCAGGAAGCCCTTTCTTTACAGAAGGGATTTCTGCAAGGGACCCAGAAGATGTGCGCGATGAGTTCATGTTATCTCAGGAACAAAATTTTCATATTTCAAAGAATGAAGGCAGGGGACCATAAATAGGGAGTTGGTTTAGGGGTTGGAATTGGGATGGCTTATGTGGCCTGTAGTGCTTTGAGCACGTGTAGTAGAGTTGACCGTAGGCAGGATCTCTGGATCTTCGGGCATGTCTGGAACAGTGTTGCCTGCGAGTTCCGTGTGCTTGTAGTGCTTACTGCTTGATGGTCAGTGACCAGTGTCTGGTCCTGCAATGTTAGTGTTGCCTAGGATCTTTCTCGTTTTTGTGAGTGTATTATCTGTGGCTTCTTAAGCTATTTTTTTAAAGGTTAGATTTGTATTTTATTTATTTTTCTAGGCATGCTTCCCAATGTCTTTAAATATATAACAAAATGTGGCACAATATCTCATTAACTTTTTTTTTTTTAAAGCCCTGACTGGGTTGGAACTCCAGTGTAGACCTAGCTAGTCTTGAACTTACAGATATCCATTTTCTTCTGCCTCCTAAGTGCTGAGATTAAAGACATTCATCAGCACACCCATCTGCACTGAAAATGCTGTAGGAAACAGGTTTACAGCGCAAGTTTTACAAATGGTTTTATTTTTCTTCCCCCATTACCCTCTCCTCCCTTTCCTCTTTTTCCTTGTTCCTTTCCCCCTTTTTCTTCTTTCTTTTAGCATGATAGCAGTGCAAGCCTAGCTTGCAATTTCTTTTTTATCTATTACCCTGAGCAGAATTGATCCTGAAGAGTTGGCGAGTCGATCCTAGTATTTCTGGAGAGGCACTTGCAAACTCCATCTTTAAAAGAAATTCAAAATTTACTCCTAAATTTCTGGGATAGAAAATAATTTCATGTTATTGTTGTTCCATTATTTACTAATTTTTCTATAGAGAAACTACTAAGGTTTTTAATAATCCTGTATGACAGTTTTATTGGGATATAATTCACAGACCACATGAGGGATACACTTAAAGTATACAGTTCAGTGGTTTTCGTTCAGTTATGCAATTATCACCGTAGTCAAATTTAGAACATTTCTTCCTCCCCCAAAGACATTCCTCACCCCATTAGTAGTCAGTTTATACTTCTCTCCTACCCAGGAGAGCATTTCAGATCTTTGGTTCTCCATATTGCCTGCTCATTAGAACCACCTGGGCATGCTTCAAAAGAAACAAACGTAGCACCATCCAAATACTTCACCAGGCTAGAGTCTCTGCTAGGAGCCCCATGCGTTTTTAAGTACTCCCAGGTGGGTCTGATTCTTGGTGAGTATGTGGGGTAGCAGGCTGCGGACTGGTGTGTACACTACTTAGCCCTGGGCCCTGCTTAAGTCTAAGGTGGACGCCAGAGATCTGACAAGCACCGAGGTGATACTATTGCTGTTTGTGCTCCACCACCCACTGTCACGGAGTAGCAGTCACTGTAGCCTGAGCAGCACCTGGAAACTTGTTAGGAGGCATCTGCTCGGGCTGCACTGTAGGCTGCCTGAATCTGAGTCTACATTTTGGAAGATTTTTGTAGGTAGCTCACGGACTCATTAATGTTTAAGAAGCACAAGTTTAGATGGCGATGTGAACCATTCTGTGCTACTGAAACAGTATGGTTATTCTCATACTGGTTGTCCTTACTGTGTGTGTCTGACTTCACTCATCGCCTCGCCTCACCTCACCTCTGTCTCTTCTGTGATTCACTCTGTCTTACAACTTGTTCTTCTCAACGTAGTCTTATTTTCTCAAGGCAGTAGGTATAAGGTGTGGCTAGGGAGCCCAGTTTAAGGCACTAAAGATAAATGGGTATGTAAGGTTTGCCTTCAAATAGCGTGGCACACTAAGAGGTCCAGAATCAATCATCCGAGTTGGTAATGTTTATGGAGAGCCCTTCTGTGAATGGCTGTTTGGCATTATAAATCTGTAGAGTGTAATCGAGTGTATTAGAGCCTGAAGTTCCCCCAGAGGGGATTGCGGATGGCAGGAGCAGAGGAAAGGTAAGACTGGAGTGCAGATTCCCCTCGAGAGAGCTGTGATTACCTGCGCCAAGCATAAAACTGTCATGCTGCTTTGGAGCCTTCTCTGCTACGTGCTGGTTAGCAGTATCAACCAGCCTTGCAGAGGCAGCTGGTGAGCTCGATAGAAGACATGAGACTTGATATCGACTCAGAACTTCAGTGAGAGGCACAGGATTAATATAAAACCATAGTATGGCATATAATTGGCATTTTGAGTGTAAAGCTAACCTGTATTTTTCATGATATTAAGGACTTTGCCACTTTGTAGCTGTGTTTTAAAAATGTTTGCTTTTTTTTTTTGTGCAAATGGCTGGTTTATTTGAATCATAATGACACAGAATATGTGGTCATTTTAACATGTCTGTGGAATGGCTTATATCATGCAGGTGTAGGGGAAAGATGTGAGGACCAGGACCCTAGAGAAGCTGATCCTTCTGTTGGGCTCAGCGCTCAGTGGTTCTCAAAAAGTCTATACACATAAAGAAGACCTGAGAGATGCTTAGAACCACGGCTTCTCTGAGTTGCTTGTCGGAGAATCTCATTCATTCCATAGTTTTCAGTGACTTGGGAGTCAGCAATTTCATCCAGTTCCTTCCTGATACGGGTGTAGGTCATTTTGTATCTCACACATAGAAAGACTTCCTTCAGCCCCCAAGAACTTGATGGCACCACATACGGGCTACCAAGGCCCAGAAAGTTTAGGATAGAGGGTATCTTGAGTGGCTTAGCCCCACCTCCTTTCTTCAGTATGACATGTATGCTCCTCAGCTTTAAGGAACCAAGTTTGTCTTACCACATTAGTCATTTACAGTGGAGAGGCTGGGAGCAGAGCTATAGGATGATTCTAAAGAAAAACCAACCTTGGACTTCCCACTGGACGGAGAGCCCTGATTGCTCTTTGGGCTGACGAGGGAGGGGGACTTGATTGGGGGAGGGGGAGGGAAAGGGGAGGCGGAGGTGGGGAAGAGACAGAAATATTTAATAAATAAATAAATAAATTTTTTTAAAAAAAAGGAAAAGTNATATATATATATAGAGAGAGAGAGAGAGAGAGAGAACGTAGCGGGTCATAGATCCATTCAGTGACTGAATTCCATGTCTCTAATGCGTGCTAGTGTCTTCACGGTCAGATGGTGGGTGGGTGGTTGTGGGAGCAGGAGAGGAAGAGAGTCTTAAATACCCTCTTAGAAACCCACACAGGTTGTCAGGGCTTCCTATGCATAAGGAGTTTATCCTCAGAGTTTTCCATAAGTGGTTTTGCAACCTGGGCCCGAAGCACACACTCGCTGTCTTGGAATTTGAGTACAGCTGATTACTGACTGTGCCTCGAGCAGCCCTTCTCAACCTGTGGGTCACAATCCCATGGAGTTGCATGTCAGAGATCCTGCATATCAGATATTTACATTATAATTCATAACAGTAGCACAGTTATAGTTTTGCAGTATCAACGAAATAATTTTGTGGTCAGGGGCCACCACAACACGAGGAACTTTATTAAAGGGTTTCAGCATTAGAAAGGCTGAGAACTGGTTTAGAGAAAGAGCTGAATTGTTGGTGTTGCTAGTAAAGTTGGTCTTGCTCCACCTCAAGTGTTCTTGTTGAGTTTCATGGCTTATTCAAGATTAGACGGCTACATTTTAACAGGACTGCAAACGTTACCTTTGAGGATGGGGGTAACTGGGAGAAAGAGGAATTACATTTTGCTCTTGCAGTTAATTAGCTCAGGAGCCCTAAACAAGTACGAAATGCCAAGTGTGTGTCTCATCTGCAGCTGTGCAGTAGAGCCCGCTTCTCAATATACCTGTGACTGAGCACAGCTTAGAATGCCTGTGGGTCAGCCAGAGGCCCTGGGCTTTTCAGTTTCCCACATAAGCCCCGTGAGAAGGTCTTGTAGGGAATTGCTAGCCTGTGGTTCCAAGAAGTGACAGGGATGCATTGTCAGACCTTCAAATCTTTTAATAAGTGGAAGGATTCTGTGTGAATTTTTCTGATTAAATGCTGGCAGCCAATCCCAGTTTTTTAGTATGAGGTTGGCAGACACAACACGTCTGCTCACAGGATACAGTCTGTGGGCAGCGAAGTTTATGACCTGCTTTAGGGACTTAAAAATGTTTTCCATAACTTTAGAAATGCTTTTCTGCTTATAAACAAATTTAAACTAATTAACATATTTTTCATTTTCTTGCTATTAAGACATCTTTTAGTTTAGACTTTCTTTTCCCTTTGTTGGGTCTAAATTGTTGGCTGCAAGCATGAATATCTAAATTTTTATGATTTGCCAATTATTAGAGGCTAGTTTTCTCATTTGCTTTGTAATGTGCTATTTCCATGAAGTTTCATTGTGTGCTTTGCTTTTAAAATTTTCTCTGCATATTCATATTATGGCAATCTTTTTACGGTCTCTCTGCTCTCAGCAAAAGTGAGGAAATAGCTGTGAATTCATGAGCAGTGACTGCTTGTTCCAGAATTTGTGCTTTATTCTGATGTGCCAGACAGTGGCTGACATGCACAAATATCAAATGTTCAGAGCCCTGTTCATGGGAAGCTGTGCTTTCTGGAGTGAGGGAATATTTAATGACTTGGCAGATGGCTACTCTGAAGTAGGCGATGAGGTCAGTAGCCGAGGATGGTTGGGCCCTGAGCGGATTGAAACTCTGCACCCTGCATGTGTGTTTAGTCCTCCATTTGTAGTCTTCATGGGGTTGATAGTTAAGGATTTAAGCATCCTAAAGGTGAGCTACTTCGTAACTCATATTGATTCTCTGGTTGAAGTCAGACTTATCCCTTAGGGTAATCGAATATAGAAAAGTCAGGTACAAAAATATCAATATGTACTTACAGAAACTGCTTTGTGGTGGTGGGTGTCAAAATACAGCTCTATTTTTAATTTTGGTATCTTTTCTTCTAAGCATGTAACTTTTTGCATCTCTTCTTACTGTGTATTTTGAAGGAAGACATGTTCTAGTGACTTGAATAGTTCAAACAATTCCTCCAATGCGGGCACTAGGCCATGTGAGAACTCCACGTACTGGAGGGGCTCAAGGAAGGCTGGATAGTGGCTGCTTAGTGCTCAGGGGATGGAGAGGTGGGCACCACTAAGGCCATAGCGTACGAAGACTTTTGAGTTTCATTTGAAGAGTAGTAGGAATTCATTTATTCATTTTTTTAAATGTATGGGTATCTTTTAGGATTGCATATTATGATTAGTTGTCACTTAAAAAATTCTTTTGAAAGATGGAACCCTTTCTCACCCTTTCTGTGTCTTTTATGGGATTGGCTTTTTTGAATTTCATAAACAATGCCGTGTGTCTCTGAGGAGCACACACCTGGCACCAGTGATCGTCATCTTGTTGTTCACTGGATTTAATCTTGATCACCTCACCACTCTCTGGTCACTTCCTGTCTGTCATAACTAAGGAGAAATCTGTGGTGGAGACACTGAGGCTACGCAGAACCCTGCTTCATATTCCTAACCCCAGGGTTCATTGTGATGGCTTCAAAATATTGACCCTCACCCCACTCCCCAGTAAATCACATTGCTAGTGGCAAAGGGACACCCGGGATGGTTTTAGAAGAGAAGATGACAAGTCATCAGGAACAGATGAGATTTTAACTTGGAATTATTTTTTCAGGGAAATGCCCCTTAATGCATTTATTATACTAATGTACTTTACACAATACACAGCTGTTTCTAAAATAAAAATGCTAACACTTTAAAATAGTATATGGTTGTTGGTGTCTATTGTGATTTTGTTTGTTTTTGTTCGAGACAATATTACCATTTAGCTTGGCAGATGTGGAACTCGTTATGTAGAACAAGTTGGCCTTGAATTCAGAGGTTCATCTGCCTCTCTTTACCTACCAAGTGCTGGGTCTAAGGTGTGCACCATCTAGTTCTCTCTCTGTGTAAGTGAGTGCAGGCATGTGGAGGCAGGTTCTCTCTCTTTTGTTTTTCTTTTTTTCATTTTTTTTTTTTTGAGACAGGGTTTCTCTGTGTAGCTTTGGCGCCTGCCCTGGCACTAGCTCTTGTAGACAAAGCTAGGCTCCAAGCTCACAGAGATCTGCCTGCTTCTGCCTCCCAAGTGCTGGGATTGAAGGCTTGTGCCTGAGGCTGGTTCTCTTGTGGTTTACTGATGCTTGCACCAAACTAGCTCATGGACGCTTATGAGCATCTGGTGCTTCTGTATCTACTGTGTCTCTAAAATCTGTAATCCATGGGGATTTCAGATTCACGCTCCTGTGTACAGCTTTGCATTGGTTCTGGGATCTGAACTCTGGTCCTAAGGCATGTGCTGTACAAACTGAGTCATCTTTCTAGCCCCTAAGTTTAGAGTTTTTAACTTAAATTTCATTGTTGTTATTTGGAGACTGGTTCTGGCTAGGTGGCCCAGGCTGGTTTGAGGTTTGTGTTCTCTTCCTCAGGCTGCAGAGTACTGGGGTTCCAGGCATATGCCATCACACCTGATTACATTTAGAAGATTGTTTAGTGCTTCTTGTTTTACTGAGATATGATTTATGTGCCATAAAATTCTTTTCAGTTGTATGAGTCAGTGGACTTTATTAAAGTCAGGAAACTGTCTAACCGCACTACTACTTTATTTCAGATTATTTTATCATCTCCAAAGGATCCCATATACAAGATCGGTTCTCTCTCCCACCCCCAGAAAGCATTATTTGGCTTGCCCAGTCTATGTACAGAATTTCACGTGATGAAACAATACAACATGAGGTCTTGTGTATTTGACTTCTTGGCATAATATTTTCAAGGTTTCTTCTGTGTTGTAGCGTGTACGAGTGCTTCATTCCCAAGTACATGTGTATACAACCTTTCATTATCTCAGAATTTCTTGTTAGGTTTACTAGAAAGAGAACTTTTAGTGTTTGGCTTTTACATTTATCCTGAAGGTAATTACTTAAAATGTCATTCGAAATAAACCTTAGTTTTTATTCCTGGTGCAGGTATCAGGTAGCCATTATTGTGGGTGAGAACATACCATACGTAATCTGTTTTTGGGGAAAATGGTGTTTACAGTTCTTCTGAAAACAGGTTATCCAAGCTAAATGTAGCAGGTACTCTAGGTCTATAGTTCACTCACCATTGGAGAATTACCATCAGGATCTTCTTTAAGAGACCCTTCCAATTTTGTACTCTGACCTAGGAATGTGTGAACATAGTTTAAATTTTCTTCGTTTCAGTTAAAAAGGCTCATTGAAATCTTTACGTAAGGACCAGAAGGAGGAAGATGAGGGGGAGTGTCAAGGTCACTTCTGCCCCTGGACAAGCTCAGTGGGGCTAAGTAAAAGACAAGAGCAAGCCAGTTCCGTACTAGGTGATCGTGGACAGCAATGCCTGGCAGCGTTATTGGCCTTCTCTGCAACCTGATTTTTTCTGTCTACATGAATGTTTTACTTCTTACTTCATTCTTTTTCTCTCTTCCAGATATGACTGTCTTTGTTTCTGATTTTCATTGATGATTCTAATCATGTGGGGTTTGCAGTTGTGATTGGCATTCATACCTAAGAATAAGCTTATATGTATATACATCTTCAGCTAGCAGTAGCCCCTAGAAAATGTGCAAAAATTTTTAAATCTAGATACTGATATAAAAACTGTCATCATATTTTCAAGAACATGTCTAAAGCCATGAAAAGAATTCCATTTTCCCCTTCTTTAGCTTATGTATTGTAAATCACAGTGGCATGTAACTGAATATAAGAAAAGTCTTAGATCCTTAAGTACCAGTGTCTTCCTGACCCTAAGTCATCACCTTCTTCTTAGAAGATAACTTTGCATTAAAAGTCTGGTTCTCATAATAGCCACCCCAGGGAAGGAAGAGTGTGAGGGCAGCACCATAGCAAGAACATTACTTAATAAAAATCTTATATACGCCCTACCTGCCTGACAGACCTAAGGAAAGACATAATCAGTCAAAAATTTCTACGTTAGAGCACTTTTGCTCCAGTGGTTTTCTGTGCAGTTCTTGTGGGAAGCACACACATACATTTGTTTTCAAATTATGTTATACAGTGGTTTATTATTACTCTTAATTTATCTTTTTGATTCATTTGTATAGTGATATCTATGTTGTAATTCTCGTAACATTTTCCCATCATGCGTCTTTAAACTTATCCGCAGGGATTTAAAAACGTGTCTCGCTTCTCGCCAGCACTCTCCCATCAAAATTCCGAGCAGGTAGAGAAATGCTTTTAAAATGCATATTTGATGGAGCAAGTGCTGTGCAGTGCTCTGAACGCACCAGGGTCAAGCTGCAGACATGGAAATGCACGGCGACTTGCAGGCATTGTTTCTCACACAGAAAAGGCGCTCTGTACCAGTCACTGAATCCACGATGTAAATCAAATCATAGCTTTCTGATACTCGGAGATGAGGCAAAAGGCTGAGGTCACCTAAAGGTTATAGATAACTTTTGCTTCCTGATTTAGCTGCCACACAGCTAATTTTTTTATTCTCTCATTTCTATTAAGATTGATGCATTTATTCTTGAAAAGGTGACTACGGGTTGCATACCTTATTTTATCATGCGTCTGTGATCGTCTGGTGGAACCTTGCATACATCATCCTTCTTTCCCGCTGCTCCGTAATTTCAGATGCATGCACTCCTCTCCACTGTCAGTAACACTAGTCAAAGGTGGGGAGCAACGGAATATTTACATCCACGCCTGCATGCTTCTTTGTGCTCTCTGTCCTCTGCTTCTGACTGGCATTGACTCTGGAACAAAACTGACTTTTCATAATCTACTTTATTCTTTCATTTGTGACTATATGAATAAAGCAATCTCAGTTTTTAAAAGATAACGTGGGGGGCATGTTTGGTATGTGTATATGTAACTACACTTATTGTAGAAGTGCATTTTGTACACAGTGGAGAACAAAAAAGATTAAGAGAGAGACCCAACTTTTAGGCTGACTCTGTTCTCACTCATAAATTTTCCCTGGCTAGTATTGATGGGACTCTTTTGTTTGTTAGGTATTATGTTACATGCTTTACTTAGAATATCAGTCAAAACGCTTGCATGTCACAAATTAAGGAAAGTGCCAAAGAATGTTCAACAAATTGGCTCATGTGGCATGCCAAAGAAAAACCAAGTCACAGTAAGAGATTCACAGGCACCGGAAGCCAACGGAGGGTGACCTGGCTGTCTTATTTGTATTGATTTTAATCTTTAGAAATGATGTTATCCTCCTTTAAGGAGAAAGCAGATCTATAGGCTATCTCAGGAGCTAGGAAATTCTGATTTAATCATTTCTCCTTTTGGACACAGTGCTTTACTTTCCTTGGAAGCAGACAATGCACGATGGTTTTTCTCTGAGATAAAATAGATGAGGCCGTATGTTTAGCAGACATTGGCCTTAGAACCATTCAGACTTTCCATACAATTACTTGCTGGAGCACCATTTTTGTGACTTACTGCCTGTGCAGGATTTCATTGCATTTATGTACACAGACTTTTCTATCCTGCCAGCCGTTCCCCAAATAACAACACAGAGACGTATTATTAATTATAAATGCTCGGCTGATAGCTTAAGCGTGTCTCCAGCCATCTCTTACAATTTAAATGAACCCATTTTTATTAATCTATGTGTTTGTTGCTCTGAACTTTTACCTCATCTATGAATTCTCAGATTCTGCCCTTCTTTTCCCCAGCGTCCTCCTAGTCTGGCTCTCCTGTCCAGCTACAGCTATAGGCCAGTCAGCTCTTTATTGACAATGAGAGTAACACATATTTACAGTGTACAAAATTGTTCCACAGCACATATACTCCTGTGCATCCTCTGCTTAGGATTCAGTGTTCATATGGGTTATGCAGCCTGAGCTCATTTTACAGATGAGGAAACTTTGGTCAAGAGAGGTTAATTCTCTTGCCTGGGATTCCATGCTTTGCCAGAGAATGTAAATTTGAAGGTGGACATGTAGCTCAATTGTTAGAGTTCTTGCTTAGTAAGTATAGGCCCTGGGTTTGATCTGCATAAACTGGGCATGGTGGTGGATGTCTGTGATCCCAGCACTAGGGAGGACGAAGCAGGCTATGTAAGGAGTTGGAATCCAGTCTTGGCTACATGAGACTCTGTCTCAATATATATATATTAGAATAGATAATTCTGTGCTCTCTGTTCCCACGGCTACATCCTCTCCAGTTTTAGTTTTATTTGAATTAGGGATCTGGCTAGGTAATAGAAAAAGAGTCCAAAGGTGCTGCTGTGTGATTATGACTTATAGAAAAACCACGACAGTGATGACAGTGATGATGACCTAATGACAAGATGATCCAATGAATGAATCATTTATTTTAAGGAAAGAGGGTTTATTTTGGTTCAGAGTTCCAGTTCCAGCTCATGATGATAGAGATCTCATGATAGCAGGAAGCACCGTGAGGCTGCCGTAGTCAGAAGGTAGACAGATACCTGTGCTCAGTGCATGTGCTCTCTCTCCCTCTCTTTGAAAACCTTTTATTTTTTTTATTTCCTACATCCAAACAGTGTGTCCTGATCATACCCATCTGTAATCCTTCCTATTCCTCTCTGCCACCCCAAGCCATCACTATTCCCACTTCCTTTTCCCTCCCTTTCTTCCCTCCCTCCCTTTCTTCCCTCCCTCCCTTCCTTCCTAAACCTCATAACTCACCGAGTCCAATTAGTGGTGACCTTGTGGCTTCATCTTGTGCAGACAATCATAGCTGTAGTGGATTCATGAAGCAGGGACCATGTTCTGGCAGAAGACATTTCACAACATTCCTCTTTATCTTCCAGCTCTTAAATTCCTTCTTTTCCCCCTTCATGGGTCAGGTATTGATCTAGATGTCTAATTTAGAGCTGAGCACCCGGTAGTTACTTCTTTAAATGGTAGTTACCTTGACCAGTTGAGTCTCTATTAACTGCTGACCACCACAGAGAGAAACTCCCTTGGCCAAAGTTGAGGACAGCACTAAACTGTATGTACAAACATAAATATTTAGAAGGTAGTTCGGCAACTTGTTGGGCTTAGAAAGATAATAGTAATAGGTTCTTGCTTAGGATCTTTGACTCTCTGAACCATGGGCCTTTGACCAGATTTATAGTGCTAGGCATAAATTCTCTCCCGTGAAATAAGCCTCAAATATAACCCAGTAGCAATTGGTTATCCCCCAAAGCCTTTTGGGCATATTTTGCCTGGCAGGTCTATATTGTAGCATGAAAAGTTCTCTGTTGGATCATAGCATTGTCATTTCTTGTAATCCCGCAGTTTGCATACCCCTGCTGGCACTACTAGAACTAGCTATCGGGCAGGCAGTTTTCCCATCAATTTCAGCTTGATCCCACTAGGTCCTGCAAGGAGCGTGTGTTATGTCTTCAGCAATAGGGTTTTACCATCTTATTCTGGTGAGCTATATCAATAGCTGTGTCCTTTTCTTTTGGGGGGCCATTGGGGCCTCATTGACCAATAACTAGTAGGGAGGTGTAGATAAATGATTGAATCTTGAGGCACACTCCTCTCTCTCTCATTCCCCCTCTCTCAATAGTACTTCCAACCTAAAATTTCAGAGTTTAAATTGTGTGTCTTTTCAAATGACTTGAACATTCGCATTTGGATACATTTTAAAGAAGCTGAATGGCTAACAAATGCAAGTGAAAGGAAGAAAGAAAAATCTTGAATAATCCGTAAATTTAATAATCAAATCTTGAATACATCAAGAAGGAACTGTACTCAGTCTTATGACATTTTACATCCTCTAATTATAATATTTTTGATAGGATAATAACTTCATTTTCTGTCATACTCAAATTAGCATCTATATTCTCTAATGATGTTTATTTTAGAATGAGCCTTATTTTTTAAAGGAATAATTTTACATTTTTTTTTTACATTTTAAACCTTTTAATTTCTCTTGTGCATCCAATGCTAAGTTTTGTTAAGTACATTTCCATAAGAAATGTAAACTTTGGCTTTGGTCATGATTGATTACTTTTAGTTCTGGGTAAGACGGAGCCTGGTGCCACTTTCTGTTCAGCTTTGTGCTTCCCATTCCAGTTCAAGCAGTGGGCTTCCACCAGTGGTTCTGAACCAGAGACAGTTTTACCCCAACAGGGACATCACATAGTCTGAAGGCGCTTTTGATTGTTAGTACCTGGAGGGAGTACAAGAGCATTTGGTGTGTGTGGGGGGAGGCTAGGTTGCTGCTGAGCAGGCTGAGGGGCACAGGACAGCATCCCAGCGAGGACTGTCTGTCCCACGTGCCAGCAGTGCTAAGAATAAGCCACTCTAATCACGATAGCTGTGCACCTTGTTGAATTAAGAAATATATACATTCTATTACTTGGGTGCAAGGCTTTCTGTATTATTTTTATGTGTATTCACATATCAATTTGATGATTCACGAGGGAGAATTTAGATCTCTGCTTCATTAGGCTTAAAGTATAGAAACAAAATTTGGCAATTATAATTGATTTTGGGTTATTTGTGTTCATTTGAAATAGTTTGATATTAGTAATCAAATACTAATCAACAACAAGAGCCAATGTTTTCATTATTTGTGTCACTTCTTTCAAGATTATCAGCCTCTCGTAATCAATATTGTACATTATTCTTTACAATATTGTCATTTAGAGTGGACATAATCAGTTGTCTGGACAAGTTAATTATCTAGAGGTCTAAATTAGTAATTAATTTGGACCTTTATTCTAGTATATTCTACTTAATCTAGTTTTTAAAGATTAAGTCTGTGATGCTAAGTGGAATGGGCCAAATCCGATAGCGGGTGAAACATGCCCTCCGTGTCCTGCAGCAGGGTGAATGGTTCCGTGCAGTCTGGCTGGGTCAGGATCATAGCTGCTTGCATGTGTGTTATTTCTCCTATTTTTAAACGACTGCCGTTTATTTCTGTTGACCTGATTTAATTTGAATACATTTTGGAGGAGACCTTGATCTGCAGTAGTTCTCTTGTGGGGGTGGGAGAGAGATGGGGAGGAGAATAAGGGTGAGGTTTAAGGAGATGTGCTAGCTCTTAGGGGGCTAAGGAGCAAGGAGCTGATTTCCTTTTCCTTTGAAAAATTTTTTTATTTCGTGCCCATTGGTGTTTTACTTACATGTTTGTCCGTGTTTGGGTGCCAGGTCCCCTGGAACCGAAGTTACAGACAGTTATGTTTTAGGATCCGTTCTTAAATTTAGACCTCCGAGATTCTGGATCCATCTTCTTTTCAGCAGAAGAATTAGATCAAACGGGGACAAGTCAGTGGTCATGAAGCACTTCCTTAATTCAGGGAGCGATAGCTCTGTGGATTAGGGGTCCTGGAAAATGTCTGTAGCTGGCATTGTTTGTTTTCTTTTTTCTTTTTCTGCTGTATTTGAATAGAATTTCTGCTCCCGAGAAGACAGTTAATAACGTGATTTCCTGTGTTTCCCAGAACTCACCCGCAGCCTTTGATCACCGTGCTTGAACACAGGCCTGATTGCTGGCCACTGCTCCTGCAGCAGCTGACTGCCTTCTTCCAGCAATGCCCTGAAAGGTAACATGAAATGAAATAAACGAAGGATACAGAATGGCGTGTGCTAAGTTTAGAGCCGGCGCTGTGTGTTGTTCTTGTTTTAGCTGCTGTGACTCTGAAGAGCAAATGTTCTAGAGGCGGCCATGCGAGCTCTTTTCCTTTGGCAGTAAGGGAACACGATCTGCCAGGCGGATTGGTTGTTGAACTGTCCAGTGGAGAATAGCTGTTATTAAATCTGCCTTTGTTGGATTTTATCCAATTCCCTGACTAAGCTCTCTATTGTCAGTACTCCTTTGCATCTTGTTCTTCATCTTTGGTTATTGCAAATGATGAGCTGTCTCTCTTTTGTGTTCCCGCCACAACTTGCAGTGTGATCGGTAACGTCATTAAACTTACTTTCAGTCTTATTCCCTGCTGTGAGCTTTAAAACCTTTTGGAGGATAGTGATCCAGTTCTATTGCCCTTTTTCATAATGCCCAGGACATTTGTAGGTGCCCTATACATCTCAATTTTTTTGTGAACAAAATCCATGAATGGGTTGAAGATTTTCTTACCATAGAAACCTTCAGACTTCAGCACCTTGTAATCAGCTACAAGAAGGTGGCTCAAATTGCCACCGTCACCTTAAATATTTTTTTCATAGATTTATTAATAGTTTCTAGATGAATCTTTCTTCAACTCTGTCAGAAGTAAAAACCCAGATAAATTTTAAAGTGAATTTACTTAGTGAAATTTCTTTGAGCCATATAGAAGTTTTAAATTGTTTTATGTTTGTTTTAACATCCCCCCTCCCATTGAGATAGTGTACTATGTAACTTGGCTAGCCTGAACTTCAATGTGTAGATCAGGTTGGCATTGAACTCAGAAATCTGCTTGTCTCTATTTCCTGAGTGCTGGGATTAAATCCATGTGCTACCATGCTTGTCCCTACAAAGGGTAATTTCAGTTCTAAATTTGCACTGTGTGTTTGTGCCTTGCAGCATGAAATTGGTAATTCTGGTTGCACTTCTTCAGTAGACCATCAGATAGAATATTAGGAGCAGTAACTTCAGTTTGTTGTTTAGAAGGTAATAAGAATAGGAGCAGTGGTTCACAGTCGTGTGAAGGAGTCAAAATGTAAAGACATTCTAGTTCTTTCCATGCTAGGAATTATTGCTCAAACTAGATACTTAAGTCAGATAAACTGAGATGTCACTATCTCCTCATACCGGATGTAACGAGTCCTCGCGGAACTCTGGAAATGCAGAGCAGGAAATCAGAAGTGATTCAGCTAGGGTGAGTTTTAAGATAGCATTTTATCATGAAGGAAGCACAACAATACAGTTTCAGTTATGTTAAAACAAGAGTGCTTAGTTCAGCTTTGTATCACAGTTAATTACGTCTTACAAATAATAAATGAAAACACCGAATAAAGTGAAAAAGAATAAAGTTGTATTTGATTGATTTATGCTAATTTTGAATATCGGTAACTTTATATAACCACATTAATTAATTGCCCATTTCTGTGAAGTCCTGGTGCATACAGTCTTGGTGATACAGCAGCAAGCAGAAACCTATAGCTTGTATCCTCATTTGAATTATAGTCTGGCAAGGGATATAAATGCTACATGTTGTGCCACGAAAGCCTATAATGGTGATCTGACCACAGACCACATGTCAGGGAAGGAAAAGGACCCCAGGAAGTCATTGCAAAGTGGAGAACTGGAGGATGATAGAAGTAGAAAGGCCAGCAAGATGGAGGCCCAGTGTGACCCCCTGAAATAAGTGGGGCCCCTGAAATAAGTGTAACGATACAGTGGAGAGTGAGGCTGGCAAGATCGGCAGAGGCTGAACCATGTAGGTGTTGCAATTCAGTTTACCATTTTGTCATAGGACAAACTTTTAAGTTGGTTAATGTTATGGTCAGGTGTTTATTTTACCCTTGAAGGTCATTCTGGTATGATGGTCTTTTGAGCTTAAGAGTTATTGGAATATAATGAATGTAAATAGATATTAAAGTTATGTCAATCCATAATCTCCTTTGAGTTCGAAATTCCTATGAAGAGGTTGTGGGTAACTGCTTCATTCATCTCTCAGTTTCTGTAGCTATGTATCACACACACACACACACACACACACACACACACACACACACACTCTATATCTATCTGTCTGTCTGTCTATGGCTCTGGTAAGGATCAAAGAAGTTTGAACTGTAAAGTGGAATTACTTACATATTCTATAGGTTAGCAAGGTAACAATAAAGTAGCTCCACTCATCCGTGGGTGTAATATTAAAATTAAGACCTCCAGTGGATGCCTAAAATGATGGATAAAAGTGAAGTTTGTGTAATACAGAGATGCTTCTTATTAAAAAAAGTGAAAGGTTAGCAATTATTTATCATAGATCTTAGTAACGTTAGCATGTGATTTATTTTCTCTTCATTAAGTTGAGGGCTATCACTTGTTCATAAAAGAAAGCTCTTTATGGCGTCTCTCTGGCACTTCCAAACTGCCATAACCACTGTTCTCCTTTGTTGGTGAGTAAAGTAGGGTTGCCTGGGCACAGACAGTATTATGAAACTGCCATGTCAGTTGATCTGGTACCAGGATGACTTCCAAGAGACTCATGATGGCCTAGAACCTTCTTAAGAAGGTTCTCAACCTTCTTAATGCTGTGACCCTTTAATATAGTTCCTCATGTGTGACCCCCCACCATCAAATTATTTTATTGCTACTTCATAACGGTAATTTTGCTACTATTATGAATTATAATGTAAATATATCATATACATGATGGCTGATATGTGACCCCTGTGAAAGTGTTGTTCAACCCCAGAGGGAACTGCTGGCCTAGAGGATCCTGCATGGTGTGTTTGGTCCACATCCTGGAGGAGCAGAGAGGACAGTTTGGAACTTTCTCATGCTACTCAGCACACGCACAACTTAAACTTTGCAGTTGTTTACTTATGGAACTTTTCGTTAAATATTTTCTGGTTGTGCTTGACTGACAGTAATTAAAATTATGGAAAAGAAAAGCATGGAGTACTATAAATTTGAACTGTCACAATAATCGGATGGTTGTATGGAGATTATATATATATATATATATATATATATATCTTATCTACAAAGTTTTCTTACAAATGCGTGCCAGTGAGATACCCCTGGGGAATAGATCCTGATATCTGTAATTCTAATAAATGTTTTTAGATGGTTCTGATATTCACCATAGACTGGTTTTGGAGGGGTGCCACCATTGTAAAGTAGGAGAAGTGTCCTTTAGTCCTGGGAATCTTGCTTCGTGCCTCCTTCTCTTGAGTCATTCCCTTCAAGATCCCATTAGGTCACGGTATTTTCAAAGCTACTTGATGCTAGGGTATTTATGGTGTACCACAAGCTGATATGTGCCACTTAGTGCTTGATAGTGTGAAGGAGAATTCCTGGAAAGAAACTATGTCTGGAAAGACTGATTGCCTGTTTATAGCTTTAGTGATGTGGGGAGTCTAATTACAGAGGCCAGAGTCTGGTTACAATTTTGGACTAGTTTTATCCCCATGAATAGCCATTCTTTGTCCACGTCTGTTTTGGTCCTAACATCTTGTGACAGACAAAAACCTTTTGGAATTTATTAACATAGCAGTCCTCTGGCTTCCACTATCCCCAAAGCTATGCACATCCCCATAGCATCTGAGGCCTAAAGGAGAGATTCCTCCATCTTGCTTAATAGCCTCTCTGATGTTTGCACCAGAGTATTTAAAAAATGACTTGATTTTTAACTTTCTTGTTTCATTATTATACAAACTCTATGAAAATATTTCCCTATTGGACCTTGGAGACTTTTACTTGGGAGACCTAAATGTACGTTTCTGGGTCATGATCACTCGGATTTTGCTCCAGAGTAAACCTTGTCTTTTATTCCCTTGAGGGAAGAACTGTTTCTTCTGATAACATTAGCATATTTAACTCAGTAACTGACTGACACATTGCATGACTTGCAGGTCAGAAGTTTCATGTATCCAAATAATGGCACCATTTCTGTGGTATCTCTACTGTGATCCATCCCAGTCACAGGAATATGCCAAGCTCCGGCTGTCCCTGCTCAAAGTCTTACTTCAACCCAGAGGTCTTTGTGGTGAAGCTCAACCTCCGGTACTGGAGCAGCACATGGTTCAGATGTGCTGTGACATGGTCCCGTGCTTGCAGGTAAGGCTCTTCACCATTCGTTTTCCTTCCTAATGGGATTATCAGCGCCAGGAAGTTGTCATTCACACAAGGTAGTTCTTGAGCCTATGTGGTTGGACAAGCCTGTCTAGAAATGCTGGCACTGTCTTAAGACTACAAAGGAATAAATTTCAGATCTAATAATACATACCGTAGTAACTGTGTTAAATTCACCGAAGTATAAATCAATCCTGTCCCTTTTGGCATTAGTAGCAATGAAGATTCCTTTAAGACTCATCAGGAAAGGGGATTTTTTAGCTTCTCTTCATACTGGATGCTAAGAGGTAGGAGGAAAACAATAGAACAAAATGAAACACCTCTGTGCAAATTAAGCAAAAAGCATGTCTGTATGTAGGTCTGTTCTGAATGCAGAACTTGGCCTGCTGAGTGTCCACCTGTCCCTTTAGGTTCCATTGATGTCTTTTGCTTTTTAGAAACCCGCAGTGTAAGAAATGAGTTAGGATGTCACTTCTAATACCTAATTCCTTACGGACGGATGATCCAGGTAACGAGTTAGCAGTAAAGTGGTAAGGGAGTTGAAGGGAGAGAGAGATTTTAGTTGCTATCTCTATGACTGCAGATTTCGAAGCACGCAGTTGCCAGTGTGCTGTGATTTTAGTGTCGTGGCTCGTTTGTCAGGCTGTCCCCTTCCATGATCAAGGTCAGGCCATTAGTGGGGATCTGAGCGCCATGCTGCTCAGCCGATGGAAAGAATCTGAGGATGTATTTCAGAGTGATCACTGTGGGTCACAGATGACCTGTTTTAAGTCTGTTAGCAAGGAGTGGCTAGAGCGAATCTTCCCTCTGTGAGTCATAAATGTGCTTTTCTGTAATCAAGGCAGAGAAAAGTTAATTAAAATGAATCCTCCAGCGGCTTCTCCAAAGCTTTTGTTTTGCGTGGGTAATAAAGCATATATAGGCAGAAGGTCTTCAACTGGGGCACTTTTCCAACCATGTCTTTATTACCATGTTCTGTGCGGTTTGCTAAATGTTTGCTTTCTTCGTGGAAAGCTTAGGTGCTTGTAGGAGCACACTATGGAATGGTTTTGGAAGGCCCTGTCTTTTTATTGTCACTGAGACATGTGAGAAAAAAGTCATGTAACAAATTTGTTTTATTAAGAGCAAGAATGAGGAACAGGAGTCACAGAGGCTCTCTAAGGTAGTTCTCCACTTGTGGAAGTATTTTTATAGTCTTTACACAATAACCACCCCAGCTAATGAATATACTCTGGAGGAGTACACTGTTTTCAAGTACTTCTATTGATCTTCATTAAACAGTTGCCCACTGGTCTTCTCTTCTTCCTATAGTAAAACACAAGCTTTAAACCTGTGTTTAGTCTTGTTGGCTTTCTCTTTCTCTTCCTATCTTTCTTGCCTGTCTCCCTCTGTTCTGTTTGGTCATCATTACAAACAACTGACAACAAAAACCACTTCTTCCCATGAAATGGCTTCTGAAATTTTCACTATCCATTGCTCTAGTATACCAGTAGGTGCATGGGATGTGCTTGTAAGAAATGCTCTTCTTAGAGGTGAATGCACTGTTATGGGTGTAGCCCAGTCCATACTGGACACCAGGAAGGAAGCACACTGAAGTTACTGCTATGTTTTGAGAAATAGCCCTATCCCCATTCCTGCTGGTTTAGGATGAGAGGGGTCATTGAGACATCTGCTTAGCATCCTTCTCAACTGGTTGCTTTTCCATTTTATGTTTGTGCAACTGGTTTTTATATTTATATTTATCCGTGCTATGTCATCTATTTTTACATAGAGACAGAACATTACTTTGAATTTATTCTTAAGAATTTGATAATGGTAGATCAGAGAACTTTTAGAGCTAATCTATTGCGATTATTATTTTAATGGAAAATTTCCAGTATACACAATAAATATACTCAAGGAAATAAACCACCTTATGAATACCCAGGCTTTTGTATTTAGTCCTTCTCTTTGTAAGTACCCTTTGAACTTTTTTGCTTTATGTTTACAGAAGAACAGAATAGGGTCAGTGAGATGGTTCATCAGGGAAAAGCATTTGCCACCAAGCGTGCTGACCTGAGTGTGATTTCTGGAATCCACGTAGCCGAAGGAGAGAACCAGATCCTGCAGGTTGTCCTGTGACTTCTACACGGGCATCATGTTGCATGCTTGTACACCTGCACACCCAATAAATAAATACATAATTAATTAAAAGACATCAAAATAATATAGCTATTGGACTGTTGATATTTTATTTTTAAATTATTATTCTGTGAGTGTGTTCTTTCTTTTCCCTTCATCCTTTGGAATCTTTCTGATTTTCTAGGAGCTCTATTTGTGTATAACTTGTATTGATGCCTCTTTTTCTAATGGATGGTAAGCAGTGGTGGAACTGCAGGCTCTTCTCTTGATGAACTTAGCACACACAAGCATCCTGACTGAAGCAGATGGTTCATTGTTTATAATCCCTGGGAGATAACATGGTTGCTATGAGTAGGACCACACCCTTAATACTAACTCCAGAACTTTGAACAGAACAGCAGGGTGTAAATTGAATTGGGATTTTCAAGGGCCCCCAAGTCCTCCCTGTTTAGTGTGTTAGCCTGTCGAGATGACACTGCCATTTAAACATGGTCGTTTATTACATTCTCCGCTGTGCTCAATGATGCTTCAACTAAGGCTTGTAGAAGGAGAGCTTAGTGAGTGTTGATAACATAGTAGCCCTACGACCGGGTGTCTGTGTTACACTGTAGGAGAGCCGAAAACCAGCTTTGAGGTGATGTTCTTTGGCATATAGGCACTGCATATCATTTGTCTAGGGTATCTTTTTTTTTTTTTCAAAAAAGCTAGAGAAATAGAAGTAATTTGGGTTTGAATCCTCCCTTAGTGGCAGAGCAATCAACGGTGGAATTGTGTGAGATAAGAGCAGCAGAGGCAGTAAGAGGTGTACAGTGGATGGTGACCAAGGGAGGAGGCAGAGCTGTGGAGGGGAGCACTGGCAGCACATAACTGCACCTCCTTCAAATTTTCATAGATTCAGAGAAAGTTATTCTGTTGAACACTTCTTATATAGCTTGAAGTTAGTCTGTAATTTTGACCAGTATGAGTTCCTTCAACAGATGAAAGATCTGACCCAGACAACAGAGACGATGCTGTTTATTGAGGAGCTGTATCTAAGTCTTCTGCGCCATCCTGTGTTCTGGAAAAGTCAGCTTACCCAACTCACCCTTCAACTGCTGTGTATCTGTGAAGTCAGTTTAAAGATAACCGGGGAATGCTCATCTCTTATTCAACTTTTAGATCGCAGCCTTGAACTTCTTGGGGAGGTAAGGCGAACATAAACCTTCACTGTTCTAATTATCACCTTATAAAATCTTCGAGAAACTGGGTAGTTATGTTTATGTAGTTTATTATATGTTTGAGGTGATTTGATCTTATACTATTAGATTGTAGTTCTGCAGAGATTTATTATAAAATGAATTATTACATAATCTTATGTTATCACTGAAGGTCTGCCTCATTCCTGCTTATTCATATGAAATATAAATATTAAACAAGTGGTATATTCGAGAACCTACACGTTTTCTGTGATCTCAGGATGTAAACATGTAAACAAGCAGTTCTAATAGAATAAGATAAATATTTTTATAGACGCTTATTTACAGGATAATGGGAACCAAGTGTGATGACTCATACCTGTAATCCTACCACATGGGTGACTGAGGCAGGAGAATGGCTATAATTTTGGAGCCAAGCTGAGATAGTGAGGACTAGACCCCTCTAGCCTATAGAATGAGATATCATACCTCAAAACAAAACCTAAGTATGGTGGCGCACACCTTTAAACCCAGCACTCAGAAGGCAGAGGCAGGTGGATCTCTGTGAGTTGGAGGCCAGCCTGGTCTACATACTGAGCTCCAGACCAACCAGAGCAACCTAGTGAGATCCTGTGTCAAAAAAAAAAATCAAATATACTATGTGCATATGTTTTGTTATAAAGTTTTTTGTTGCTTATCTTTTATGCTAATGTTCCTGAGGTTAAAAAATGTTGAAAATTAATTTGAGAACCTTTAATGCCTAGATTAATATTGATTTGAAGGACAATAAAGTAGCCTTCTTATGTATTTTAAGGCTGTCATCCATCATCATTCTGCTGAGTTCATCTGCTGGATATTCGGTTTAAATATTAGTGAACCTTTTCTCTTGGCTGTGTTCTTTCCACTTTTGTGTGGGACAAGGGTCCTCACACTCTTTAGGCCTGTTTCTCAGACTGTGGTTTGCTAGGTTTGGCCTTAGGTGAGCCATTCACCTTCCAGGTCAGATGTTTGTCTTTCATTTCAAGCCAAATGTTTTACTTCTGTCAACAAAATTAAGCAAAAATATCAATTTAGGTTAAGCTGGGTAAGTTCTCCAAGCGTAGAGCAGACTAAACATGGTAGCTTTACAGAGGTTAGGGACTGGCCGTTTCTGTGAAACTGTCACCAGATGACTCACTTCGCCGTTCTGTGCTGCATGAGTCAGCTGAAGAATTCCGAGGAAGGATGATCTGTGGGCATAGCTGGCGGAGCTCCCTGCAGAGGACAGGGGCTGAAGTGAAGCTGTGGTTCTTGGGGACTGTGTGAGCAGCATCACCTTCTCCTTTGTGTCCTCTGCAGGAGGCAAACTCTGTTACATCTGCTTTCAGTTTCTTTTAAAAGACACATCCATGTGTAAGTTTGTAAAATTCTTGAGAAGAGGGACTATCTTGTTAACCATAGCATCACCAGGCCAGCATATGTTATTAGTGCATACCACATGGGTAATGTTCATTTTCATCTTTTGTTTGAATTGAGGACCAAAAGTGTGATCCCAAATATTTTCTGTTGTTAAGAATCCTATGACACCTGTAGCTAGTTATGAAGGGATTAACTCCTCCTGCTTTCTGTAGCCAGGCTGTATGTTAGACTGAGTTTTTCTAAAGGCTAAGGTGGAGCCTATGTTCTTGCAGAAGCAAAAGATGTATAAATTCATTTACAAATGTGATCCCAGAAAGCAGGCTGGGAAGGTGGAGCTGGGAGAAATATGGCAATATGACTATTTCTATAAGCAACCAGTTGCTTCATTCCCTGGACTTTTCTGAAGCCTTGTGGAATGTTTCAGACTATGAAGTAGAATCCAGGACAGTGAGTAACCGTATGCCCACAAGAACCTCTTGCCAGTTTGAAGCTTTCCCCTGTGGGGCTTGAACTTCTAGACCTTGCAGTTTGGGGGCAGAAAGTGAAGAGTTGTGTTGTGTGGCATATGGGAAAATGTTCAGGTTGATGCTGTGCAGAACATGTTTGTGTTATGACAGAAGGAGTTACAGTTAGTGGAAGAGGCATGAGAACTGATCCGTGTTCCAATGGATGCCCCTACATTCATGCACATATGGGCAGCACTAAGAGAAATTAGTGGGTTTATTAAAAAAGAGAGGAAAGAAGAGGGCATGAAGCTGGAGAGTTGACATTTTGTGAGGAGGGTAGTCCGCAGAAGGAGGAGGGGATAAATCGGGGATGGATATGATCTTATTTTATTAGGGATATATATATCCTATATATATCCTATATATAATATATATTCTTATATGTATATTAGGGATATATATTTCAAATATATATATGAAATGCTCAAATAATAAATTAAAAAAATCAAGAGCTTAATACATATTGTTATGTTCTAGTGTCTATCAAACAAACAAAAACTTGTAAAGCAACTTAAAATTTACTTCCTTTACTTCTGTGTCATTCACTTTCACTACATTTTTGGTATTCCAAATCTATCACTCTTTTCACATTGTCTTCTATTTTGTGTGGCTGAGTCTCATGTATCCCAGAGAAGGTCTCTTTCATTTATGATGACTCATCTTTAAGTTCTAGCCATTGAAGAGCTTCAATTTTGGTTTTAAACTTAACATACTTCCCCCGTCCCCCTTTTCAATGACAGCTGTATGAAAGAGGCATTCAACTGTCAACCAAGATGATGGCTCATTTGTTTCCTGGCTGCCCAGACTCAAATAATCACACAGAAACTTTATTAATTATAACACGCTTGTCTGATAGCTTAGGCGTATTCCTAGCTACCTCTTACATCTTAAATTAACCCATTTCTATTAATCTGTGTATCACCACATGGTGTTGGCCTATCAGTAAATGATTCCAGCATCTTTTTCCTTTGGCAGCTACATGGCATCTCCTTGACTCCACCTACTCTCTCTCTTTATCTCTGCTTGGATTTCTTGCCTGGCTTACTCTGCTAAACCACTGGCCAAAACAGCTTTATTTATCAACCAATAAAAGCAACATATGTACAAAAGGGTATTTCACATCATCTCCCCTTTTCTGCCTAATTAAAAAGGAAGTTTTAACTTTAACATAGCAAAATTACATATTACAAAAATTACAAAGCAGATATCAAGCATGAATTACAGTTATAATATTTCTTTTTGAGCCCCAGCTCTAGGGATGCAGTGTGCCTATATATGTCATTAAACAATTTGCAATATGCTGCTCACAGACTCCATTTAATTGCTCGGCCTCCTGAAAAAGCCAGAGCTAATGGTTCTGCCAGCAGGGACTAGGAAGTTGTCTCTCAAAGATGCTGCACAGTTTTTGCTACTAATGGTGAGTCAAGAAGCCTTCTCTTAAAGGAGCCTTGCCTCTGCTTGCCACCAGCAAAGAGAGCTTATCTGAAAGACACAGTGGCTGCCAAGAGGCTGCATTTGGCTCCCATTTTTTTTTAATTTTTTTATTTTTTTATTGAGAAAGGGGGAAAAAAGGTTTCCGCCTCCTCCCAGCCTCCCATTTCCCTCCCCCTCCTCCCACCCTTATCCCCCTCCCCCTACTCCTCTCCCCCTCCCTCTCCAGTCCAAAGAGCAGCCAGGGTTCCCTGCCCTGTGGAAAGTCCAAGGTCCTACCCCCTCCGTCCACGACTGAAAAAGCATGGGATAAAACCGGACTCTCTGATCATGGCGAACAATGAGGGCTGCTGAGAAGACAAGGACAATGGTATGGGGTTTTGATTCTACTTCATGTTCCGGCTTTGGTAGCCTAGCCAGTTTGGCTCCCATTTTTGTGGGTCTAGAAGCCCTGTGTTTTTTTTCCCCCTTAAGCTTTTTTAGGTCTCATGGTGCCATTTTGTAAAAGGAGACGGCTGCTGTCCCGACCCAAATAATCACATAATAGTTCAGCTAAGGCATGCGTGTACTTTGTCTATGAACCTCTTGGAAATTTCAAAATTTGAAAAGTAAATTTTGCTACCTTTCTGTTTTATGTGGACATAGAGAAATTAAGGGAAATAAGGTAGAAAATGGTATGATGATGTACATTGTGAATATATTGGATTCAAAAGTGATTATTGTCCTCTGATAATATGCATTATTTTCTTCCTTGATTTTCAACTATATTTCAAAGCACTGAACATAAATAATTACAAAAGACACAAATTGGCATGTTTTATTTACAAAGTTGAATTAGTTTCTTTTGATGTTTTGTTTTTAAAGCCCACGAAGCAGGGATTTAGATTTTATAGTTAAGCTTCATTCTTGTGGTGGGAAAGGTGAGATCGAAGGGGTTATTGATCTCTGCCAGAGTTGATAGGGTCCCACACAGAGTTACAGAGTTTCTCTTCTGCTGGATCTGCTACAATTGTTTTCCCTCATCTGGTTTTCTTTTTTCCTGGCTCTGTCACATGTCTGTTCCTCCATTTTTTCCTCTCTCTCTCTCTCTCTTTTTTTTTTTTCTGTCTTCATTCTCACTATTTGACTCTGTAGGCTCTTCTGTAAAATTTCTGGATGGACTGAAGTTACCTTATCGTTCTTGTTTTTATCTTCTGTCATCTTAATTAGAACTTATTGCACATGTCTTCTTCACTTTACTCATATCCTTGCTATAGTTAATGATTTTATATTACATGGTTATTTCTTCGTTTCAGTTAAGTATGTTTGATAACTGACAATTCTTACCTCTTCACAGAACTACTTTGTTTTTATAGTACAATCTCTACTTCCTTCACATTAATATTTCTTTTTTATGACATAGTTTATTAAATTAGACTTCATGTGATTTATTTTATAAGTTATACAGATAGCTAATGTTAGGTAAGTATAAAACTTTAATTAATTTTTCCTAATATAATATTCCTAAGTCCACCATTTCATGCTGTTATGGTGACTCATGAGGACTCGCTCCTCTGAAGATTTGCAGTAGAAAGTTTTCTTCTTTAACAAAACCAACCAAACAAACAGACAAAGCAGGAAAGAGTAAACTGAAAACTAAAGTTTTTCTCTTGGAATTATCTTGGTTTAATTTTTTTTTTTTTTAGACACTGATTGAACATTTAACCTACACTGTGTGGTATTTGCCAGTATTTCTTCAGTAGGGCAGACTTTGTGAGACACCCTGCACAGTGTTCACCAACTGCTCACAGAATCACTTTCCTTGTATACATGTAGAGCCACAGTTCCTGGATCCTCTTCAATAAACTTTTTTGTTCTTTTATATTTTTAGGATTTTCCTGTCAAATTTGTCATTATTGGAACTGCTTTTTTACTTCTGCAGACTCCAGCAAGTCAACAGAAGCCAATATTAAACCTAGGTAAATAAAAGTAGACTCTCTAGACAACAATGTAAATATAAGTGTTGGCAGGTGCTCTTCTGCATATTTCTATCTAGTCTGGGTTGTTTTCTAATTGCCACCAAATAGGTTAGTTTTCTTTCCCCAGTGCTAGCCTATGCATGCTTCCATCTCTCATCATTTGCTCAGCTTTTCATGCACCTTGTTGTGGTATAAGTGATAGTACAATGCCATTTAAAATGTATTTGTTAGCATTTTCTTTATTCATAGTCATGTATCAAAATGAGAATAATATATAAGACCCTTGTAAGCAATGAAGTGCTTGGCAGGTTGTTTTTGTTTTAAGATTCTATTTTGTGCAGAGAGATGGCTCTCTGCATAAAGGCACTTGCTGTCGTACCTGACAGGTTGAGTTCAATCCCCGAAACCACATGGTGGAAGGAGAGAACTGATTCCCTGTGTTGGCCGTTGACTTCTACATACACACACACACATACACACACACACACTGATACAAACACACACACACACAACCAAACACGTAAATACACTGCAAAGAAGACTTATTTATAATTGATACTATACTGAACAAGTTAATTTTTTTGACTTTGGTCAGATGAATGATGATGCTCCTTTGGTTGTCTAACAATTTAAAGGAAAGTGAAGGCAGTAGAGAGGGAAACCAAACGTGCTAGTTAGGAAGAGTGAAAGAGTCAAGTTTTTCACTCTCACTGATGGGTCAATATGAGATATCTTTAAATTGTGCTGTTTTTCTTATGTTTTCTAACTTTGCTTGGTCTGATATCAAGTATGTGGTAATAAGGGAGTGCAAATTACTTTAAAGTATCTTAGATAACTTTCTGCTCTATCTTCTCTGGGACATTGTTTTGTCAGCATCTTAAGAGTAAATTGTTTCACAGTGGCCTCAGTACGTGAAGGACACCTGGTCTCTTAAACCGCTTTTGTCCCGTTTTTGTTGTCTGCTCTTTGCTGGTGCCCTTTGGATCAGCTTTTCCTTCTCTCTCCAGCAGTGCACATGGCATTTCCCTGGAAGCAGTGCGTACCAGGCTGCTACTTCTGCTGCTTTTACAAAGTCTTACTCTGATAATTTGCATACCAAGAGATTTGCCATTGAAAGTGTACAGTGAAGCATTTTAAAATTTATTGGCCTGTATAGTCAGGAATACAAACTAGTTTCAGAATTTTTCTATCACCACTGTCCCCTGAATTTCTTGTGCTTCATGGTGTTAATAACAATTTCCAATTGCAGCCTGAGAGAAAACATTACTCAGTCTGAAAAAAATATGCTTTGGGGATGATAGTAAGAGCACTAGCTGATCTTCTAGAAGACCTGGGTTTGGTTCCTGTCACTCACCTGGTGACCTAACAATTATCTGTAACTAGTTCCTGGGGATCCTGTGCCCTCTTCTGACCTTTGTGGGCACTGCATGCATGTTGTGCATAGACATAAGTGCAAGCAAAACACTCATACATATAAAGTAAAAAAATAACCAACATAAAATATTTATCATTATTATTGTATGCGCGCGCACACACACACAGGGCATCACATGCATGTAGAGGGCAGATGACAGAGGGCATTCTCACCTTTCACCTTTACTGTTCCAGGGGTGGAACTCAGGTCATTAGGGTTCGCAGGCAAGCACTTTATCTATTGACCCACCTCAATGGCCCTACTGTCTTTTGTGCTTGTAAATTTGACTTTTTATATAAATAGTTTGTATTTGTTTTATTGATGAAAAATTTCCAAAGCCCTATGGAAGTTGTCTTTCTAATTCTGAAGTTTCAAATATATGTTTTGACTCATGCACAATAGAAAAATGACACAGGACCAAGCAAATGCTTTGAGCAGCTGTTAGCTGGCAGAATTTTCTTTCTCTTGTAAACCAATGCCTATTTTGAGGTTATCCTGGTTAAGGGAGTAAACCACATTGAAAATTGTTGAGACTGTCATCTAAAACTGTTTAGTATATTGGGGAACTACTTAGTTTTCAAAGTAATAGATAATCAAGAGAATGTCAATCATTTCAAATCCAAAATCAAGTATTAATATAAAATACATTATACTTCCTACCAGTAGACTTTTATAAATAATAGCTTATAAAAATATCTGGACAAATTATAATATGTGTGTTATGTGTTTCCTTCTTTTAAAAAAGATAATAGATACTTATATTTTCTTCAATAACACTATGGATTAAGGCCAACATTAAGGGAAAATAATGTTATAGTAACATGTGTTTGTACTTCAGTTCATGTTAGGGTTTGACTTCCAAGTGATTTAACAAAATACTGACAACGTACTGACATGATATAGTGTCCAGAGAATTTTTCTTTCTTTTTTTAGTGTAGTGTGGAAATTACTTGATTACTTTGATAGTTTGGCTCTGAAGCTTATGAATAACATCTTTAAGTAAATCACAGTTTATTCAGTAACCTTAAAAATATAGTAAAAAAAGGTCTACTTATAGCCTAACTCATTCTGTAGTTAGGCTCTGGGGGATCCTGGTGCATGGCTAACGCACTGCACTTCTGTATTCTGCCTCTGATGTGGAGGCTGAGTTCCCATGAAAAGAACCTGCTTACTGCAAAAGGATTTTTGTGGGCGTGTGCTGTGGGACCTTGGTGATCCTGTTCTGAGTAGTCTAGCTGGCAGTCAACTATGCTTTACCTTGATGTTCACTCAAGCTTCTGCTAATATGACTTTTGGCTAATTTGTTGAGGAAGCATGTGTGCTGTCCTCATTATCCACTAATAGAGACTTATGGCTCCTTGGTTGTTTGTGAGTAGGAGCTGAAATGTTATAATGTACAAATGTTTAATAGTACTAAAATTCACAGTGATCAAAAAATGTAGTTTATTTATATATACCTTTTGATGCATAATACGTTGTACCTAAAAGTATCCTTATTCTTCTGTTACAAATATCAGTAGTTGTAAAAGAGACACAATTAGTTTTTATGTTACTGTTATTTATTTTTACTGTAACTTATCATCCTAGTTGTATCTGAACTGGTTGGAAAAGGGCAAGAAAAACTCTATTTCATTGATAAAATAGCATTTTGTTTGACTGATGTTAATTTAACAAAAATTGTGATCTCCTGTTTTGTGGTTAGCTTTGAAGCTCCTCTCTGTTGCTGAAGGTCAGAAAATCCCAAAGGCATCCTTGCTGCTCATGGTGCCTCTTCTGCAGATCCTGTCTTCCACTGCCTTAGAAGACTGTTTGGCCATGGGTGAGGAAGGTCCCTCTAGGCAGCAGATGGCTCTGAATCTTTTGGAAGTGCTACAGAGGGAATGTTATGGAGACAACGATCACATGGTAATGAATTCTTCTTTATTTCTCTTCAGGGTCCATGGGTTTTTTCTGTCACTTCTAATGAAGTGTGTATTTAGATGTGAACTTGCACTTCCTGCATTTGTCAGGCAGTGACGTGGGAGATGCTATCCTTCTCTGGACAGTGAAGGGAGGATAGGTGCTCCTGTGGGCAGTTAGCTTTAGAAGTGCTGTAGGATCTCTCTTCCTTTTTGATATTCCATCTCACTAGACACTAACAGTCCTGATTAGTCTTGAGAAAAAGAAATGAAATCTGTTTAATTCAGTGCTTCTTTTCTTTATTAGATCGATTTTTATTCTCATGCAGGAAGGCTTCTGCAGAGACCAGAAGAGGGTTTTAGATCCTTGGTTGTGAGGTGCTGGATATGGGTCTAGTCCTTTGCAAGAGCTGCAAGTGCTTTTAACCCCTGAACCTTCTCTCTTGACTCTTCTTTAACATACTCGAGCATGGAGTCTTTCATTCTTAGAGTCTATTGATGTATGTCCAACATCTTGCTAGTCAGGGTCTCCCAGGTAGGGAATGTTTCTCAGAATCTGCAAGTTCAGGGGTCAGTATAAGATTTATATGGCATGTAATAACAGGCTCCCTAGCCGGTGACTTTTGTTGTCTTTATGTATGACCACGTTTTCCTGCCTCAAGTAGAAGACAATAGGTCTGTCATATGTTTTTTATGCCTTGTAAGACTGTACGGCCATGGAGGAGGAAGGTCCATTCAGGAAGCAGTAGACGCTGAATCTTTTGGTGTTATAGTGGGAGCGGTAGTCTTGTTCACCTCGTTTTGTGTTCTCTGTCTCCCTTTCTGTCTTTTTTTTTAAATCTTATTTTAAAATTGTGTGTGTGTGTGTGTGTGTGTGTGTGTACACATGTGTCAGTGAACATTTGTGGAAGTCAGATGACAACTTTCAGGACTCAGTTCTCTCCTCTGCCCTGTGAGCCCAGGTTGTGAGGCTTGAGAGCTTGCACCTTTACCCACTGGACCCTATTGTTGGCCCTTTACTCTTCCTTTTCTGTGACAGTAGTCTAAAATGCCTGAGTCCTAGGCATTTCTGCTAGGCCCATTTTCCTTTTACATATTGTCTTTGGCAAATTGTATTCCTTCCTATTCCCTTCTTAGGGGTTGGGGCAAGAGTTAAGTAAGATAAAGCCAGGAAAGCATCTAAAGTCTCTGTGGAGGAATTCAGTGTGAACAGCAGCTGGAACGTGCTTGTTGCTTCATTTGGGAAAAAGGAGGTCCCTTTAGTCACGCGCTGTTAGGCATTAGAGCGGCCAGAGTCTAGTATCATTATTTCCTACCTGAGTCTGCACTGGAAACTGATTAAATGTGTATTACAGCTTCCCAAATCCAGATTGTTCCACTTTAATTCTAATTATTGAAGTAGACATCCAACTTAGCAGTAAGAGAAGGACTTTCTGTCCAAGTTCTAAACAGGATGGCAGGAATCCTATTAACCCTTTTATACCTTCCCTCCTAATTTCCCATATAGCACAAAGATATGATCCTGGGTGGGGCCAGAGCTGGGGTCCAGTGCTACTGCTCAGGCAGGATGTACATTGCATTATGTACTTTTAAAGCACAAGTGTTATTTACCGAGGTTCACCCTAACTCTAATACCTAAGGACTCGGCTTACTGTTTGCTCAGGTGTGTGTGTGTCTTATTCATCAGCATGGGTAGCTGGACTTCCTCTTTAGCAGCTGTTGGTGCTGAGGGAGTAGGAAGGGATACTATTGATGCTAAAAATATCCTCCTCGTGATGCTGTGCTGTTTTATCGAGGTCGTGAGTGACTCATATCACCCTTTTAAAAAATGATTTCTTTTCCCCAGGTACCTGTGTGATCTCTGTATTCCAAACACACCTATCAGTTCAGCTTCTCTCCCACTCACCAAGTCTCTCCCTAAATCCTGGGTTTCTCACATAATGCTCTTTCGTTTCCTCTGTATGAACTTGCAGACACAGCTAGATCTTCTCCAGTTTCCAAGTCGGTATTCATTGTGCTTTGTCTTCCCAGCATATCTTTATTTACCTAGTGCAAAGAATGCTGCGTGCTAATGTGGATGATCCAGGTTTGCACCTTTAACTCTGTGGTGAGCCCACGGAGGGGGAGAATTGTGGCTCTTCCTCGGGCCGTTAGGAAAGGGCATCGATGTAAACTGTTAACATTAAATTGCAGTAGTCATTGATCATCTTGCATTTTTCTATCCTAAGTGCTTTTGCTCTATATTTCTTAGCCGATCATAGGAAATAGCTTTAGTTAAAATATTTTAGGCACTTGTCTGACTGAATGTCTTCTTCCCCTCATACTTAAATAACATATTAACTTATTTATCTTTTCATCCAAAGTACCTGATCCATTGTTTAGTGCATGGTGGGTATTCAGTATTTAGCACGTTTTGTTCTTAGCAAATGTGCATCTGTCATAAGACTAGGCCATTTTTCTATTGATTTATTACAGAAAGCTCTCCCTGAAAGCCATGGATTTTCTGTTTTTAATGATTTCTCTGGGTGGTTCTGACTTAGTGTTTGATTATAACTAGAATTATTCTTCAGAAGTATAGTTTGAGGGTTAAGTACCCTTCCATGCAGAACTGTAATGGCTTCTCTATTTCTGAAGGCTGAGAACCATGAAATAAAATAGGGCTTGACATCTTTCCGTTCCCAAGATATAAAACAATGCACAATTGGAAATGTGATATTCATCCCTTTAAAATCTAATAAGTATT
Organism: Alexandromys fortis; assembly: GCF_014885135.2. Lineage (NCBI taxonomy): Eukaryota > Metazoa > Chordata > Mammalia > Rodentia > Cricetidae > Alexandromys > Alexandromys fortis. The sequence continues at coordinate 1,708,016 of NW_026067976.1, read as the reverse complement.
TTTTATAGTGTGTGGAAAACAAGATCCTTATTTTAAAATTTGGCTATTAAGTGTGAAACTTGAAACCACTTATTTTAATCTACTCAGATTAAAAAAAAAACAACCAGCTGCTAGTTTAAATTCTAACGTGTTTGAAAATCCTCCCAACATAATGGAAAATAAAAGAAAGCATCAATGTACACAAATTATGAGCAATAAAGAGAGAAATTTGAGTAGGGCAAACTGCCATGAGTATTGACTAGTGAAGGTCCTTAGTTATTCCTTAGACAGTGCTCGCAGAGTGACTAGAGAACTGTTGCTACTGTCAGATAAAGAGGCAGCCTGTCTCCTGTGCCCTCTGTTGACAAGGTACCACTGTGTCCCCACAGAGCCCCACAAAGGATGGACAGGGTGGTCAGGTGTTATCCCCCCCCCCCCCGGGTTTATCTACCTATTTATTTATTTTGGTGATTTCTTTTTTTTTCTTTTGTTATTTCTATCTATCCCTCCACCCACTAATTTATCTTTGTGCTGAATTTAGGAGGAAATGATAGCAGCATTTAGATAGATTTTAGTAAATAAAATGGTAAGTTAGCAATAAGTTGAGATGAACTGGTTTCATGAGAGTTGGTTGAAAGTTAAGGAGAAACCTTGACCTTATGTTTTAGGATGATGTGAATTATCATGATCTTATGTTTTCGGATGATGTGAGTTATCATTTGGTGATAACCCAAGTATCCCCACCTTTCTCAGCTCTCATCTAGATGCTCTATGGGAACACAGGGCTGGAAAGAAAAACACTTATTGATTTTGTTTTTGGGTTCTGAGACAGTTTCCCTATGGTTGGATAGACCAGGCTGGCCTTCAGTTCACCGGGATTCCCCTGTCTCTGTCTCCCGAGTGCTGAGTTTCCACGTCTCCACCCTTTTATCTGTGAAGAGTGTTGCAGTCAGTGTTGGAGGTTAATGCTCTTCTTCACTGTATTCACAGACCTCTTTAGCTCTAAGCGACTGTCAAATGTCCGACATACAGCTCACACTTAATGCACCTGAACGCTTCTAGGAAAATCCTTTAAAACTAGATAACCCCAACTCTTTTATGAAAATCATTGAAATACATTTTAACAACTATCTAATACATATTTTAAATTTTTAATTTTATGTGTGTCAGTGTTTTGATTGCATTTTTGTCTGTGATCACAGATGTGCCTGTGGAAGCTATAAGAGGGTATCAGATCCCTGGAAATGGAGTTATGGACAGTTTTCAGACCTGGGTTCTTTAGAAGATTAGCCAGTACTCTTTAAGTTTTGTGCCATCTTTACGGACCCTTAGATAGTGCTTTATTTATTTTTTGAATTGTGTTTTTTCCTTTGTTTTATGTGTTTTTTGAGATAGGGGCTCACTATATACCCCGACTAGCCTGTAACTTCCCATGTCAACTAGGCTGGTCTTGAACTGCTCGTGTCTGTTGGGACTGAAGGTGTACACCCCATGTTGGGATTGAAGGTGTACACCACCATGCCCAGTCCCCCTTGCTTTGCTTTTTTTTTTTTTTTTTTTAAGCAGAGTCTCTCTTAGCTTAGTCTCGTTTTGAACTCATGACCCTCCTGCCCCATTGCACAGATGCTGGGCTTACAGGTGCCATCATCATTCCAGTTCTAGTATTTTTTAAGTATATTTTCCCCTGCGGTTTTGTTCTTTATTATTTTCTGCTGTGCTAAAATACACATAATACAAATCCTTTTCCTTTCTACTTTTTCCTCTGGGAAACAGAATGTACCAACCTATTCATCTGTTTTCTTTCAGGGTAGGGAAATCGTGAATGATACCCTTCCCCAGACAGTAGCATCTGTCACTCACTGGGGCAAGGGGATCTTAATGTGATGTATTATTTAACATTTTCGTTTCCTACTGCTGGTCTACCTTTCGCCAACCAGACAAACACAAATAAGATGGGAGATAGTACTTCAAGTAATGTGGGATTCCTTTTCTCTTCTTGTTTATCTTCATCAGGGTAATGGGCTTTGGGCTCGATTCATGGTTCATGTTGATGTCCAGTTATTTTCTTTTCTAGTCATACCCACTTGTTTTGTCTTTCTTTTCCCAGCATGATAGGGACAGTTTTTTCCTGTATTTGTAACTTCAGACATTGTGCTGAGAGCTTTATTAAATATTAGATGGCTTCATATCTTGCTCATATACCTTGGCAAGAAGTTAAATTGTACAAAGAATAAAATGAGAGAAACTGTATGAGATCTAGCAGCTAGCTTGGTTGTCCTGAAGACCAAGTCTCTTATGAAGTCCAATATTGGTTGTCATTAGTCTAAAGGACTTGGCCATGGTCATTAATGAATTTCATCGTCTTATGAACAGCATTTTTAATATGACAAAGGTGTTTAAATTTAGATGTTATTTAAGTTTTGTAAGTTTTTTACAATACTAATACATCCACATAGTTCAAAAAGCATAAAACGGTACATGATGAAAGTCTTCTGTTTCACTGTGGTTTCTAGTAGTGCTATTCTGTCTTTCAACTGGATTTTTTTTTTTTGCTTAGTGGTTACTGTTTTGTTATGTAATATATGATATGTAATATGATATGATAAATAGTATCTTTCTCCTCATACTCTTGGAAAAAAGGAGCATTCTAAACTCTATTGTAGATTCTCATGAATCTTTTCATATTAGTTAACAATATGGCTAGAACAGTCACATTTTTTTTTAAAGATTTACCTATTTATTATGTATACAACATTCTGCCTCGATGTATGCCCGCACGCCAGAGGAGGGCGCCAGATCTCAGTACAGATGGTTGTGAGCCACCATATGGTTGCTGGGAATTGAACTCAGGACCTCTGGAAGAGCAGCCAGTGCTCTTAACCTCTGAGCCATCTCTCCAGCCCCCTAACAGTCACATTTTTTATAGTACTAATTAATTTTTAAATCTGATAGTCGCTCATTAGCATATGCTCAAGAAAATTGTGTACTAATACTGTCTCACAGACGTTTGTAGAAATGCTGATAGTATGTTTGTAGTTGCCTCCCAGAATGGAAATGGCTCAACTATCTATCATGAATGGATAGAGAAGAGGAGCCATATACATATGATGCAATGCTGTTTGTCAATAAAAAGTACTGACACAAGCTATGCCGTGAGCAAACCTTGAAAACATGCTAAATGAAAGGAAGCCACCACGTGTGTGCCGTCTGTTGAATAAAAGCTAAACTAGTATGTGATTTCTATCGTACAGAATAGCCAGGATAGAAGTTATAATGCCAGTGGGTGGTCTCCCGGGACTGGGAGTAGGAAAAGGCTATTGAGCTTTCCCCGGGACTGATGAAAATGTCATAAAAATAGGTACTGGTGGTGGTCACGGAAATCTATGGATTACTGAAATCTTCTAAACGCTAAACTTTAAGAGAGCACATATTATAACATGTGGATTATATCCTAACACGTTTATTACATTTCCCCAATATTAACTTTTATTTCCTATCCTTTCAGTGGTTATCTCTGTGGCATCCTCCGATTAGAGGCAGTTAGGGATCTTAGCTTCTGTCACCCTCCTCTGGGAAATTTGGATGACCCCATTAGCAGGCAGTGTCAAATGCTTCTGTAACGGCTGTGACTTCTCTTGAATCATTTCTGCTCAAGCATCCACGCACAGTTCTGTGCACTCCTTGGATCCAACTCTGCTGCTTCACCTTTGTGAGGAGCCCTTTCTCAGATTTGCTGAAATGCAGTACCGTCTCTCGATTGCGGAACTTATTCCCAGTTACTAATGACTTCCCAGACTCAAGCTGAAACAGCTCTGTTCCCGTCCACATACTGTCTGTTACCAGTGTGAATTGTCCTGTGTCCAAGTCTGCCATCTGCCCTGGGCTGCCACTCACAAGGACCTGGCCAAATGAAAGGGGGTGTCTATTTTCCTTCTCATTGCTGATCACTTGGAGGTTTTTTAAAGTGAGAATCCCTTCTCAGACTCTGCTGCCTCTGGATCTTGTGTACTGATCCATCTCCACCCCTCTTCCTTGACTAGGAATGAACTATAAGCCTGAGAAAATTCTGTGCTACCGTGTCCTCAGGTTCTGTGGAGCAACTGTTTTTTCCTCTTTGTCTAATCCTATTACCTCACATATGGTGGAGAACTATTTGTCAGAACCTCAAAATGTGTATTTATTTTGTTGGAGGAAACGATTTTGATGATGAATTATAAAATAAGTGAATGTCAGGAACAGGAATATTTTCTGACACACACTCCTCTCGTGGTTTAATGCCGTCTGTGTCTGTTTTCAGCTCTCCTGCAGGCTCACTTTTCCTGTGAGCAGCATGTATGGTTCGGTCTTCACCACCTGGAGGGTCCTTGAAGTGCTTGGAGAAGAGGCAGCGGCGTGTGACTGGCTGGCTGCAGTGGAGTCCTTGCTCCCACTCATTACCGCGGTCCCCACTCATGTGTTTTTACTGCTGGCTCACCTGCTTGTTGAAGATACAGGACAGAATCTTCAGCAGATCCTGAAGGTCACCACAAAGTTAGCCCAAGCAGATTCCGCTCAGGTAATGGGAGAAAAGCATAGTATTTACAATTACAGGTTATTTTTAGTTTGTGGATTAGTTATGCCAAAGTTTTAAAATTATGGCTTTAAAAATGTATTCATGTTACAAGTTAGGTTTCTTTTTTCTTATCCCGAATTGATTTATACTTAACTATGTATTTTTTTTTCAATTAAAGCTACATTTGGCTAGGAAACCTTAATATAGTACATTTTTGTTCTGCTTTACACAACCCATTCTGTGATGCTTTCCCTTTAGTTCTAATATTGCTCTAAGGTAGATGCAGCTTAATCAATTCATGATAGATTCCTTACAGTTTGACCCTCTTTTCATGCAGTCATTTAATAAGAATAACATTGTATTCTCTCTCTGCGTGGTACTGATATCACTGCAGGCAAGGATGTGAGGATAAACAATTGTCTTCCTGTCTGCATGGAGCTGGAGTGTAATAAGCAGTCAGACATAAATAAGACTTCCCTCTGTCCTTTAAAAATAGAAGTACATTTAACACAGCGTTCTTTTATTTTTCTACTGGCTAGAATCTCTAGAATGTTTTCTGTGAAGGGAGGGTTTCCTAACCCAGCAGGCATGGCATTATTTTATATTCTGTTTACTGATGCCTGTGCTTATGCTTCCTTCCAGGAATAGTGAAGAAAACAAATTTCACCTCAGTACAAAGTCATGTGTTTCTAGGTGAAAACATTAGGTGTCATTGGTGTTGAAAATATGTTGAAGATGGGAAATTTTGTGTTTGGCATTTCTCATTCTCTCAGCTTGTCATGCTCATTTGTATTTTATCAAGTAACCTGCACTGTGTGCAAAGGACCTTTGTCCTGATGTGTATGCGTACTATAAATCATTTCATGTTGTTTCTAGAGTAGTTCTCTGTTCCATATTTTCTAAAGGCCCCCACTCATAGCCAGTGTTGATGTGTAATATGTTCTATTTGAGTAGTTGAAGCACAGATGGAATCTGGAGATTTTGCAGACAAGAATCCCTTGGAATAATACACTGACCTGTCTTGATCTGTATGCACTTCTGATACAGCGTGTGTGTGTTTATGCATGCACCTGCACGCATCTGGACATATACACGTGTGTACATACACACATGCAGAAACACACACCTGTCATTTTTTATTCACACAGTAATTTCATTTGGTCTTAGGAGTTTTGTCTCAAGTTACTATTAGCAGTTTTTATTTGACTAGTATTTAGGTCAATTTTGGCCTAAGTAGTATACTCAAGGCACAATTTCTTTTCTTTATGAATTATGTGGAAGGTTTAACAGAGGCTTATCACTTCATCTTCACAGTCCAAAAGGAATCGAGAAGAAGCAGGGAATGCTCAGATTGTTCTTGCTTGGTTCCCATGTTCATAATGTACCAAATATGATGGTAGCGTAATGAGACATTTTAATTTGCCATTTGTATAGATTGGAAGTGGGGTGAACTTTAAGGATCCCCAAATTACCTATGCCTCCAGCGCTGTGAGAGCTGAGGTTCGGATGTGTGTTATTCAGTCTTAGTGTCACTGTGACAAATGACAAGTGTCACTTGAAAAAGCCTAGCAGAGGAGCATGATTTCTGAATTTCAGTCTGTTGTTAGTTGGCTCTGTTGTTTTCAGGTCTGTGTCCAGGTGGAAACATCATGGAAGAGCCTGGTAGATTAAAACCGCTTAGGTCATGGCAGCTAGGAAGTAGGGAGTCATACCAGCCACCAAAATCCTCAAACCAGGTTCTACCGCCCACTTTCCACTACCTTCCGATAATGCTATCAGTTTGTATGTCCGTTAATAGATCAATACTGTAAGTAATGTCCCTCTGGTCCAGCCACTCCCAGTGATTGGCTCTATTAATGGGGACCAAACTTTCAACAGTTGAAGTGTTTACTTTTAAAAATTTCATTAGTATATATTATTTATACACACAAAAGGTTTCATTATGGCATTTTATTGTGATATGCATATAATGTATTTTGATCATATTCACCCTATTACTCTGATTTGTACCCTTGCTGATACTTTTTTTTTTTCTAACTAGTCCCTTTTACTTTCACCCACCCACTCCATGTATGTGTGTGTGTACCAATGTATTTAATTGGGGTTCTTTACATGAGTGTGCGTGAAAGGGTTATATACGGGATCATGATTACCTTACTGGGCTCCATCCCCCATGAAGCATTAGTTGCCTATAGATTCTCAGGCAGTGGTGAGAGCTTTATGAACACTTTCCCCCTAGAAACCGTTCACTGCCTCAGGGAACGCTAGGGTCGTATGAGCCCTTGACCCTCTAGGACAGAATAGTGACAATTCCAATCTTGTGCAGTTAATGTCAGGTATTGAGAATGCAAGAGTGCCACAGCTATGCCTGGAAGACAGCATTCCACAACGTGCCATCCCTTCCTCCTGCTCCTATATTCTCTCTGATCCTTCTTCTGCAGTGTTCGCTGAGCCTTGGCTGGGTGATTTGGGGCTGAGCGTTTAACAATCGCTTATTCTCAGCACTTTGAGTATTTATGAGTCTCTGCAGTAACTGCTGCTCACAGCAAAAAGAAGCCTCTCTGCGGAAAGCTGACACCAGCGCTAGTCTGTGGGCATAAACAGAACGAATACTTCGCATGTCTGTGTAGCAGAACAGCTGCGGTAGCTTGCGTGTTAAGGCTTACGACCTTCCAAATCAAAGGCCTTTGACCAGGTTTACGGTATCAGAGCCACGCAGACTTCAGATCCTACCAGGAAGTGCTGGTTACCCCGGTAACACTCCTGCCACTGTTTCACCTGTAGGCGCATCTTGCCTGGTGGGCTGGTAGTGCAGCACACAGGGTCCAGAGCTGAGCAGAACTGTCGTTGACGGTTCTTTCCCAGCAGATTGCATAGCACCTCTGGCACCGTGGACACTAGCCAGTAGCGAGGAAGCTTGCAGCCCATTTCCAGTTGGGACTAAGTATAACGTGAGTTTTGGGAGTACCTCTTGTTTCCAAACCATAGAGATGATTTCTGAAAGGAAAGATCACTTCCTTACGATAGACATGGAAGTCTGCTCAGAGGACACACATGCTGAGCTGCTGGGACTAATGTAAGGTGACGAGTGTGCGGGCCTCACATCTCCTAGTCCTTAGATGTCAGGTGCTTTTCTTATTCAGATTGTTGCAGGTTCTCGCTAGTGGCCTCCACCACCTCATATTTTGTTTATTTATCTTAGTACCCATGTAAACATTATTTTTTCTGTAATCTATGAAATGGCAATCATTAGAATGACCACCCAGGTTCATTTCCTTTTTCGTTAAGACTATTAAGCAATGTTACATATTTAACTCATGTTCTACAGCTGCTGATTAGTTGGTGGATCATTTTTAAAGAAAAGAGAGAAATATGTTGTGTAATTGTGCTCCTAATATACATGATAGAGTGAAATGCTTAAACATTGTTGCTCAGATACATGCCACACCAGCTAAACACAATGCCATCACAAGACCTACAGGTACCACTTTTAAGCATCTGGGAATGGGTGGAAATAGTACCCTAGAAATTGAAGACTGTGTTTTCTCCCGCTTTCTATTTTCACTGTCATATGATCGATCATGATATTTTAATAATCTTTAGCTACAGTTTAATTAGCCAAAAGAAAGAGCTAAATATTTTGACAGAACAAATTTTATAGTAGTGAGTAGATGCTATTAGTATATTTATTAGCCTTGAAAAAATTTTCTCTGGGCGGAGTGATTTCTGTTCTGTCTGGTATAAGATTTGTGTCTATATCTGTATTTATAGGGGGGTTTGTCCCTGTAGGACAGTTGGCTCAAGTTCTTGGAAGAGTTGGTACTAAAGGATAGTTTGACTCTCATGAGACTAAGTAAACCTCGGAGCCAAACACTTTTCAAGGTTGCTGTCTGCTTTTAGCTTTGGGGATCACCTCACATCTACAGGAAGATTCAGCCACATGAAGTGTGGTGACCTAAATGCTGTGTTGGAATGACATCTTGATTTTGTATATGACTACCATTGTAAGACATTATAAGGAAAAATATTTAATAAATTTCAAAGAAAGGCTATGTATGACATATATGATGGCATTCTTCTTAGTTTTATTCTGCATGGTGGCAGTAGAGATTATTTCTAGTAGTATTCATTCAAAAATAATATAAATTATTAGTTTCTGTTGCTACTTCTCCAGTGTGAGTTCCTCTCCTTAGTCTCTCAATGTGACCTTTGTGTTGTCATGTCCTTGCATGGCTCTAGGGACAGACCCAACTGGGGCAACCAGGGAATGAAGAGACACACACAACAAAGCTGGGATTGGGCAATTTGTGCTCTCAGATGGAGAGGCCTCAGAATCCTGGAAGCTTAGTGTGTATATTGTGTACAGTAAAGAGAGGTGTGGGGTTATTACATACAGCTGAACAAGGGGGTGGGGTGTTATATACAGCTGAACAAGGAGGAAGGGGTATTATATACAGTTAAACCAAGAGGTACTTTTAGCTATTCTTGGTAGGAATATATATATATATATATATATATATATATATATATATATATATATATTCTCTATAAGGGAACAGTCTTTAGGCTATAAATACCCAGGGTGGGATGGGGTGAGGAGAAAGCCATGGTAGGTGTTTTCTGCATTATCAGTATGTACACTCACTCCAGGGAGAAGGCTTTGCCATTTTCCTATGGGACTGAGGCTCTGGTCTTTGATGTAGCTATGCCTACGTCAACAGCACACAATCAAAACAGGGTTTATAGCAAGATTCAATACCTTGGATAGTGGTCTTAGAGGTTATGATGGCAGTGGAGAAAGGAGGCTATAGGCAGATTAAATCATAGTTCTAAAGGCAAGAGGAGTGAGTTCTGGTATTCTGTAGTAGGGTAGGACTATAGTTTTTGAAAATATATAACATATTTGTAAGAATCTGGAACAGATAAGCTCAAAGATTTCTAGAACAGGAGTGAATGGGATCAAAGTGACAATGTGTATGAGATGTATTCCATAAGTATGTACCATTACTGTGTATCAGTAATATGAAAATAGTATATGGAGTGTTAGTCACCAAGGTCGTCAGCTTTTGGGCAGATTGAGGTCTTTTGATATCTCATTTTCAGGTGAATAACTCTAATGCTGTGTATATGGAATATCAATTTTAGTTTTACTGATGTATTTATTATATTGAATATAATGAGAGAAAGATTTTAAATTAGAATTAACCAATATATAAAAGGAACACTGCAAATTAATGGGATTTCTTGCAATATTTCAGTGTATGCATGCATTCGATAATATCAAATCAGGTTCGACACTTCTTTTCCCTCAACATTTGTCATTTCTTTATGGTGGAAACATGAGAAAGACCTGTTTATTCTAGCTTTTGGAAGTGCAGAGGGTCATTACCTGTAGTCACCCTCTTGGGTAAAGCCTTCCAGAATGGTTTGCTCTTGCTATAGTTTAGCCCCCACCTGTGTACACCCCTCCCTCTTTCCCAGGCCTCTAGTAGCTTCCATGAGCTTGTCCTGTTTTAGATTCTACACATCGGTGAGATCAGGTGGTAGAAGGCTTACACATTTGAACTTAGGAAGTCACAAGTTTCTTCCTTAAAATCTCCTCTCATGGAACCAAGCCGTAGTCTCATGAAGCGCCATGCTTTCCACCTTTCTCTCGTTTTGATGTGGTGATAGTCATATTTGTTTATTTTTGTTGTTGATATCACTTGCATTTTCTATCTCTGAAGTCCTTTTTTTAACCCATTTTCATGGTTTGATTGTTAAGTCTAGCTGTTAGTGGGAGCAGTTGTAATCTTTAACAATTTTGTAGTGTTTTCAGGGCCATTTTTTTTTCCATTTGTGAAAGTACATACATGCTTGAGCCATTTGAAATCACTTAAGTGGTAAGGTTCATGGCCCATGACTTTTTGATCTTTTCAAAGTCATATATTATCAAATAGTAAAAGTTGACTTTCAGGGCAGAATCCTTGATAGTTCTACTCAGGGTCATAAGCCGTATTTTAACACAGAAAATGAATAGGAAATGTGTGAGATTTAATGGTCTGTGAGTTACTGCTGTGAGAAAGAGAGAAGATATATTCTGCAAAGGAACATGCACAAAGCCTCTCTGGGCACTCTGCACTCTGTTCTATTGTCCCTGAGTTCTGTGAAATGCTACCCCCCGAAGTCAGTCTGCTGCCTGTGTTCTCCACCCCAGCAAAAGAAGCCAGAATGTACAGTTCTTTTAGGAAAGACATTCAGAGATAAGAAGTGCTGAACTTCGTTCTATTCCCTGGTAGCTATAGTGTCAATTAGGCCTTGAGAAAAATTGGAAAGAATTTGTCTGGGTGAAGCTGTTAAAAAAAAGTAAATGCAGGTCAAAATAAATGGTCAAGTTATAGCTCCTCCCCTTGTGGCAAAACGTTTATTTCTTCTTTAAACACACTGTGAAGGTGTCTAGAGAGTAAGGCACTTTAAATTGTTTGTTTTCTCGATGATATGCACGAAGCTTTGAGTTTACACCCAAAGCTTTGGTGTCAGTTTCTTGCCTTAGCATCAACACTATGCTGAGTTACTGCTAGTGCATCTATAGAATAGAAATTTTCTGAAGTTTCCATTTAAGAAATGTTTGATTATGATTTTTCTAACCCATAGTAGACTTAACATTAATAAAACCCAGAGACAGAAATTGGGGTACAATCTGAAGGTCAGAAAAGCAAAACAGCCAGAAAAGCAAAACACTGACTCTTACCTATACCTCAGTCCGAAATGTCGACCCTGCCTCCAGTAATCTCCTAATTAGACTGTGTCTGTGAGCTGTGTCCTCCCGTTTTCTATTCCTCTCTAGTGTTGGGATTAAAGGCGTACACCACTACCACCCAGTTTCTATGGCAAACTAATGTGACTACTGAGATTAAAGATGTGTGTTACCTCTGCCTGGTCTGTAAGCTGAGCAGTGAGGCTGTTTTGATCTCTGAACTTCAGGCAAGCGTTATTTATTAACATACAATTGAAATATGACTAACTTATATGTAATATACTGAAACAAAATCGTTGTGTTTCTGTGTCACTGACACAAAAAGAATGAGCATGGAATTTGATGGAGAGTGGCCTCTAACTCACAAAGATCCACCTGCCTCTGCCTCCTGAGTGCTGGGATTAAAGGCTTGCGCCACCACCGCTCGGCTAGGTTCTAGAATACTTTGTAAACTCTAGTTTCACGAGCAGTACTCTTCTTCAGTGTTTCCAATTTAGTGTTTTTTTTGGGGGGTGGGGGTGGGGAGAGTCAAAGCTCACAGCACACAATCCCAGTTATGTATTACTATAGTTGTCAGTGAGATGATAGGTCTTAATTTGATGGCAGAGTTTAACTTCAGAGTTCTCCAAGTTGGGCAGGTGTGTTAGGTCCTTCACCAGACACCCTGTGATTGTTGAACATACTGGACTTCTAGCTCATCAATGAGAGTTTTGTTCTTCTCATAATACATAGTATGTGCTTTTAGGTGAATCTTCCCAGAAGAGTTAATATAAAGCATTTGGGCATTGTGAAGTCAGTTTGTTTCTAGTGAGTGGAAATACACAGTAATAAAGCAAGTGAAGCCAACGAAATGGCTGAGAGGTGACTAGGGTGATTCTGTTTGGCAGCCTGCGGTGGGTTGGATAGACTTCGGGGACCATGGCGTCTGCTCTTCTTGATGGCTAACATTTTGTGTGAATGAATTGCTTCTGCATTTAAGAGAATTTATATATTTCCCGTCTCTAAAAATGCTTATCTGAGTTTATCATATCGCAGAATCAAGTAGATATTAAGCTGAATGAGGTTAGTAAGGACAAATCAGTGTTTTGAAATGACTTGTGGATGTCTTCAATGTAAATTGTGTTTCAAGGGAATTTTTAGTAGGTACAGGTTAAACTTAGAATTCATGAAAGGAATTCTTCAAGGAATGCCATCTCTTAAAGTTTTTGCCTCTCAGCAACCTTAGAAGGATCCCGAGTTTATTTGTTGATTGATAGAATTAACAGGTAACTGTTGTTAGCTCCATCTGATTTTACCCTAAAAACCAACGAAATATTTCCCCAAATTGAAATGTTTATTCAGAGTGATGGATGGACCATTGTGCAGTTCATGGTCATTGGGTTTAGGTTAGGTTAGATTACACTGGCATCCTATTAGACGAACTCTATTAATTTAGGATTCATAGTAATTTGATACAGGCTGAGTTAAAACATTAGCAAATATTGAAGCTACTGGGTTTAGGTTGTTTAGATTTGCTCACTTACATTCCTATGATGAGTGTGCTAATTTAAAATGATCAAATTATCTATTCATTAAGACATATCAACAGGGACTGGTGCTTGGTAACACTTGGCTAATTCGTTTGATATAGTATAAAAGTAAAAGCAATCGACTTTGATTTCCTTAGTACTTTTTAAATTCAAGTCTTGCCTTTCTTCATTATTTCTAGTAGCTTGAATTATTATTAATGATAATTATGCTGGTGGCATTTTACTGTTTATGTGTACTTAGTGACAAATTGTATTTAAGTTTTAATGGTGGAGGTACAGCTTTATCTGTGTTAAGTGCAATTATCATGGAATTATCCTTCAGCTTGAAATACTGTGCCCGCCTTGTTTTTATTAGGTCCCGTGTTATTTATTAAGCATTTTCAAGTCACTCATTTAATCACACAGCATATGTTTATTGCAGACCTCCTGTATGGTAGGTACTGATAACACCGAGATGGAAGGATATTGCAGTTTGTTCAGAAATGGTAGGACACGGTGGGGTGATGGAGGCGTTAAAAATTACTTTCAATACAAGGCAGTAATTGCCGCTCTGGCGGTAAATAGGCACCCCTGCAAAACAGAGGAGAGGGCCCATATGTTTCTACAAGCAGGGAGATGAGAAACCATTTTAGACAGAACTAAGAACATATGCAGAAACACTGATATGTGGCAGGTCTCAGTGGGATGGCAAGACAGACAGACATTTGGAATAAAGCTGGATAGTGGGAGTGAGGGAAATTGTTCCCGGAGTGGATAGAGATGTTGAGAAACGAGCTCCTCAAACCTTGCCGTTACGTAAGATGAGGGAAGTTCTCTAAACTACCAGGGTCAAATCAGATTTCGGGGAAATGAAGTGGTATAATATGATGTTAAAAATACCAGTTTCAGTGGAGACCCTGGCTTATGTAAGAAAGTGAGGGAGCCCACAGCATGGTAGGAACACACCTAGATGTCCAGCAACTGCTATGCTTCTCGGCTTCTCAGTCGCTGAAGTCAGATGTTAGGAAATGAGGAGGTGGGTGAAGACAAGGGTTCTTGAGAAACTGCCTGTGGGACTGTGAGTCCTACATATTAATGCCTCCTTGGCTTAACCTCAATGACTGGACTTGAACCTGTCCCTTTCTTCTCCTGGTCTCTCTTTCTTGCCCAGCTTGGTGCACCTCCCTTACATGTGAGGGAAATGAGTGACTATAGCACCTGAGTAGTGATGTCGCGCGATGGCTAGGGCTTCAGGACAGTCCCTGGATGCTGTCTAGCACGGTTTTAGTCAGGCAGTCCACAGGGAGTCAAGAGGAAGTGAAACTGAGGAGGAATCCATGAGAGGCAAACCTTTACGAAGAGGGGCTGTCTGTGTCAGTGTGTGACGGCTGGCTAGCAGCTGTGATGGTGGACGGGGAGATAATGGTGTGCCAACATCAGCTGACATGCATCCGATTTTCTACTACAAAACACGGGTTAGTATTTCTTGTAACAAAATGTGGGCAGCCTGAGTGTTGTTAAAAATCCAATGGGGTGAAGCACCCCAGGGGAATATACAGGCCTTTGTTGACAGCGGCCAGGAAAGAGTAAGGCAGAGCCCCCTGGCACCAAGTCTAATGAGACCTTGGCTGCTGGCCACGGAGCAGCAGGAGGATCCCTCTTGGGCTGTGAGATGTACAGTCACCTTCGCCATACTGACAATGCGCTGACCCTGCTTCCCATAAGAGCCTGTCCGGATTCAGATACTAGGTGTTTCTGAGGGGCTGGGGCAGCGGCGTAGGGCGATGATGACTGGAACTATCAGCATCAATTAGAGGTTGTAAAGTTAAGGGAACTCTGGAGAATTCTGCCAGCTGTCACTGGAGCTCTTTGCTAGGGATATGGGTTTAACCTTTGTGATCTCATCGGCGTGAGAGTGAGCATGTGGATAGGTTTAGGCTTCTGTGGGCCTTGAATGGCGCTGGCACATTTACTGTGGTAGCGGCGGCCAGATGGCGACTTCCCACCTTTTCCTTTAATTTTCCTGTTTATATTTTGTGCTTTGTAGGGGTTTGAGGGTCTCCAAATTCACTGTGCTTAAAGTTGATGAGCTGCGCTTTGTTATATTAGTGGTGCATTGCTTTCATACCGTGGTGAATGAGACCCATTGCACTGATCAGGTATGTCTGTGTCCCCTTTCTTACCTTCTCCCATTTGAGACATTAGCATGTCACTTAGCCCGTGCGGGAAGAAGGAGCCCCGTGTGCATTCCTGTTGCCTGCTTCTCCGTGCATCTTTTGAAGCCCTCACGGAGCAGCTGATGAGTTTGTGGAAGGTCACAGGCAGTGGTCTGCTGAGTTACTGAAGAAAGTCCAAGAGTCATTTTTGAAGCAGTTGAAAAATGGAGAACCATGCATGCATATGTGATGTTGTCTTAAATCAAGCTCTGGGTAAAGCTATGGTGACACGTGATGTTCACGAAAGGCTTAATGCAGTCCTTCTAATCGGATGAATTGTCTTGTTGTGCAAAAACTGTTATTACACCGTGTGTGAAACCAACCATGCTGCAGGGGAAAAATTAAATCGCCTGACTGAGAGGTCACTTGTGAATAGTAACACAAGATGCATTGCCGTTATTAGAGACTCTGGAGGACATTCACCCTTTTATGGTCGTTCAACTGCTGGGATGAAATATTTTAGTGGTAAATGACACCCTTCTGGGAAATCCCCCTCAAGACTCATTCTCTGCTGTTTGTACATGAAGGAGCGGAGGGAGTGGGGGAGCACAGGAAGACAATCACATTATTCCTTTCAGATCATGTAACAAACTTACCTAATTTGATTTGGTGTGATAACAGCTGTCTTTAAATGTTCCTCATTATAGCATTCTTCGTCAGTGTCCATCAGGGCCACACTCTGTCTTTTGTGGCAGGCGGTGTACATTCTGTGTTCCTTCCTATAGGGTGTGCATGGAAGCAGAGGCTCAGACACCAAGCTGGCTGGAGTTAATGTCAAAACTGGGCTATGTGCTTTAAGATACGATGAAGTGAAACATCTTTCTGCTTATTCTATTTGCTTTTTTAAAAGAGTCTTTGACTATATACAGGAAAGATTATGTGTGTTCATGTTTCCGTTCTGCGTGGAAACTGTTGATTGGTCAATATTTTATAAAATATCTTCAGAGGTAAGTAAGCACTATTGATCTGAGGTGTTTATAATATAGTCATTAAAGCAGGGACTGCAGTTTTTTACCCATGGATAATACTCAGTATTATTTCTCTGTTTATTGATCATAATCTATCACCATTCTGAAATTTTCTACTTTTTTTTTTTTGCTAGATAATTCAGGTTAGCTTTTATGTGGACAAGAAAGTAGTCAGGAACAGCATTGCAAATAATTTGGATAGATTTTGTGTTTTGTTAATTCTGAAGTCAGGTAGCCGACTTTTTCCTCATTATTTGATTTCAGTGCCTTTCCCCTCCTCCTTCCCTTTAAAGCTTTCCTACTTTATTGCCCAAAAGCTATGGACCAGTTAGAGTGGTGTGAATAGGGATATAAATTCTATTGGATTTCTCAGTGCCTGCTTTTGTTACAGGTATTTTGATGGGTTCATTAAAGCATATCAGTTGAAGTGGGGGCAGGGAACGAAAAGGAGTAGAGGAAGGAAAATATATTGCCAGCTGGAATAATGCATAGATATTTGAGCTTCACCTGGAAATAAAAATAATTTTGTAGAACGGGAGATAGAAACCCTTTGTCAGGTTGCTAATGAGAGGCTTGACCTAGCTGTTGCTGCAGCAGCATCTTTGGGGATGATGAGAGATGCAAAATGCACTGTTGCTAAGCAACTCTCTTGGCTGCCTTTGGAGCAGGTTCATATGTGCTAAGAGCTAATGAATCCTCATGTCTGCTCTTTGAAACTGCTCAAAAAAGCCAATGAAGACATTCCCAGGCATTTAGCATTTAAAGTACTGAACCTTTCTTGCCGTGTCATCTACTCATTAAAAATTAAATTGACCATTTAGTGTGTACTGAATATTGCTTTATTTTTCAAGGTGGGCCAGGGTTTGAGTCCTAATAAATATGTTTTCACAAAGGAGCTCAATAAAAACGACTTAGCTCTGATCTGCTACTTATATTGTTGTAACTGCAGGATTATTTTAAGTTGGAATGTCCTTTTCCCTTCCCTTTTCTAAATCGGTGCAGCCCTCTTCTTTCTTAGTTATTTTTGAAATCATACCATTCGCGTATATTGTTCAGCTCGAATGCCATCGTCTCTGAAGACTCTAGCGATCTAGAAGCCAGGAAAAAATTTTAGGCGGCTTGTTTAACCATTCTCTCTCTCAAAAGAAAAAAAAAATAAACAAAGCAACCCACAGAACAAAAGTGAAAGCCCGATGGAACCTGGACGAAGTGATTAATCTTAGGTCTTGGAAGACTGTATGCGTCCTCTGCTGACCTCTCAGCAGTGGTGTGAGGACGGAAACATGCTCTGTGTGGTGGGAGAACAGTATAAAAGGTGCCATGCAAGTGCTAAATGGTGTGTTTTCGTCTGTTTTTACAGGGGGTTCCGATTGATTTCCCGCGCAGCAAGGATTTTATGTTGCTGGAGTGGTTGTCTCGATCCGCTTTGGTAGCATTTTTGTAGGATATGAACATGTGGGACTTATTTGTAATAGGCTTTAAGCTTTCCCCATTTTATGTCATGGTTGCATGGAAAGAAGATTGCCATGCCTTCTATATAAAAAGTGAATTTAATTTCTTCTTGTTTTCTCTGTGTAGCCCTGGCTGTCCTGGAACTCACTCTATAGACCAGGCTGGCCTCAAACTTACAAAGAACTCCTGCCTCTGCCTCCTGAGTGCTGGGATTAAAGACATGCGCCCCCACTGCCCGGCTTAATTTCTTCTTATAATACCCAAAATTTACTAGAGAGTTTATTACAGTGTAATAATGGTATATTCTTCCCTCAAATGAGAATTATAAAATAACTTTCCTCATTAAATTTAACATGTGAATTAAATGGCATAATCCTGAGTACAGAATTCTGTTTATAATCCATGGTCAGCAAAGGTTACATTTTTATTGTCCTTTTTCACACTGCACGGTTATTTGTTCTGTTACAGACGCAGTGCCTGGCTGTAGCTAGACAAAAACATCCCATCATGTCTGCCTGAAGCTGTCACTATCCTTTCCTCCCAAGTTCTTCGAAAGGGAGATATTCACTGTTATCTCTGTTTGTATGTCTGCTTTTTTAAAAAATCATTATTTATTTAATTACACACATTTTAATATACACTGTGTATATATAGTCTACAGACACACACATATATATAGTGTGTGTATACATGTGTGTGTATGTGTACATATATGTATGTGAAGGTCAGACAGTTTGTAGGAGTTGGTTCTTTCTTTCCATCATTTGGTTCCCAGAAATTGAATTCAGGTCATTAGACTTGACAACAATCACCTTTTACCCACTGAGCCATGTTTGTCTTCGTGTGCCTGTTTTAAACTACTTTTAGATTAAACAAGGAGATTGAGAACAGTGTTCTTTCATGGAAAGAAAATCAAAGCTAATTTAGTGGGTTTAAAATTTCAGGTAGTGGGGCTGTGGAGAGAGGCAAAGTGTTTATCACAAAGCTCTGAGGATCTGAGCTCACACCCCCAACACTTAGAAAGATCCTAGCATGGCCATGAGGGCCTGCAATCACTGTGCTGTGGATGCAGGGGCAAGGGAATACCTGGGACTTGCTGGCCGGCTTGTCTAGCCAAATTAGTGAACTCCAGGTTCAGTGAGAGACCCTGTCTTAAAAAATTAGGTGAAAGCGATCAAGGAATCTATCCAGTATTGAATTTTGAACCCCTATTAACACATGTCAATATATACACTAACGTACCTCACACCTCAAGTTTTGTGGTTGCATATTTTAAAAGGTGGGAAAATATAAAATGATATTTAACGTTATATATTATATAACCTAGTATATCTGACGTATTTTGGGTGTTCTTTTACACGAGCCCTTCTAGATTTGTTCCATATTTTACTCGTATTTACAGCACATCTCAGTTCAGTTGGCTGTGTTCCTAGTGTTCACTGGTATTGTCTGGCAGACTTCCTGGAGAGACACAACATAAATGTCTTCTCATCCCAGTAAGGGTACCCATGACAAGCCAATCCAGCCTGGTGAATCGGTGACCTTTTACTGGGTTACTAACAGGAGTGTACGCGAGGGGTTATTTGCAAAAGCAAGGATGACTCAGAAGCAACTGCATGACTGGACAGCCCACCCCAGCACTGGTGATGCCTTCCAAACGCTGCAACTCCAGAGATCTCTGTACAGCCCATAGGCAGCCTATACACACCCGCGTGATCACTGGGCAGTTTAGATTCACCCTGTGACTCTTCCCCAGACATGTGACAACTGTTTACTTTCGAGTCTCACGAGCCTCCTCCTTCCTCCTGGAGTGATGTTCCTATTGGGGGGAAGTGCCAGGCACCAAGTCGGCATGTCAGGAACATGCTGTGTCGGACATTATGGAGCTACTGAAACTTCCCAATGCTGCGACTTCATCATAGATAAGAAATGTGTGTTTTTAAAAATACTATTCTAATATTGATTTTACTTGTCTAAAAATAGGCCCTTAGTTTGTAATGCTCAAGAACCAAAAAGAAACTTTTTTCTTTTGAGACATGGTCCTCTTATGTACGCCAGGTTGTCCTTAAACTGTAGTGGTCAGGGTTTTCTGAGGGAAAGAACTAATAGAACGTTTGTTATATACAAGGGATAAATTAGGGGCCTAAGCCATTATGTTACTTGCACCGTGGAAGGCAGAAAACCCTGTAACTGCTCATTGCACAATGCTGAATGCTTCAGTTCTCTCATTCTGACCCTGAAGGCCTGGGAGATTACTTGACAGCCAGCTGCTGTTTTTTTGTCCAAGTCAGAAGTCAGCAGACAATGGCAGGAGTGGATGATGCTTTCACCAGCAAGAAGCATTGCAGGAAGGCAAGTGACATTTCCAGTGCTGACTGCCTGTGGGAAGTGTCACCTATGCTGGGGTAGGCTTGTCTCAATTCATCCTTCCTGGAGCTGCTTACACAGACATACCCACAGGTTGATCTGTACTTGGATCAAGTTGACAAACAAGACTAGATGACCATCATAGGCGCTTCCTGCCTCGTACTGAACAGTGGTGGATCACAGGTATGGAGCACCAAGCCTGACAAGAGAACCGCCAAAGTGTGTTCAGAACGTACCTGAGAATGTGTTGGAATGAATACCTATAAGTTTGTTTTTTTTTTAAGTGGCTTATATACACCTTTTGTAAGACCTCTTTTTTCCCTTTTTTTTTTTTGAGTTCATTTCAATTGATGTTGAAAAATCTTATCATATTATGGTTCTAAGCACAAAGAAGAAAGGAACACAGTTGCTGCCTGTAGTACAGGTCATTTTCATGCTGTTGTGAGTAACTAGGACCTAGAGTATACTGAAGTAAAAGTGGGCATAAAGTTAGTATAACAAACAGTAAATAGGGTATTTTCCACCTCAAAGGCTGAAAACAATTACTCTGGTCTCCCTGAACACTGTCTCTCATGGTTATAAAGATTTTGGGTTGCGCTCCCAGGTTATAAGAAGCCTGTACAAGGTTCAGCAGAAGGAGGAAGTGATGCTCCTTGAACCTAAGATGAGGGTAGGGGAGGCAGGAGCACGTTGTTCCCAGCACCAGCTGTGGTCCATGTGAGGAAACGCTTTGTGCACTCTTTCCTGCCCTTCCATCCTGTCTTCCCTGGTCCTTGAATGCTTAGGGCGCTCCTGTTGCTTGCTGAAGCCGTACCTCAGGTCACGTGGAGGTAGAACGGAAGCAGAGGTCATGGAGGAACATTGCTTACTGCCTTGCTCTCCCCGTGGCTTGCTTGGCTGGCTTATTTGTACATCCCAGGACCACCTGCCCAGGGTGGCACGGCTCACAGTGGGCTGAGCCCTTTCCCCTCAATCGTTATTAGGTGCTCACAGATGTTCCTACAGGTCGTCTGATGAGGCATTGTCTCACTTGAGGTTTCTCTTCTCAGATGAGCCTAACTCGTGCCAAATTGACAGAAACTATGTAGCACAGGATTTCAACTGTTGGGTTTGTTGTTAGAGCAGACATGGACCTTTCCGGCTCTCCTTGTCCTGCTAGGATAGCATTGCTCAGTATAACTCTGTGTTCTGGTGTAAGTTTCTATAGTTGGTGTTGTCCAGAGGGTGGCCTCATCTAACTGTTGAGCATTTTAATTTGACTCATATGAGTGAAGAACCCAAGATTTAAGTTTAATTAATTAAAACTCAGTTTGAGTAATAGACTCTCAGACTTCTAAACTCTGCCCCTTCTGAGCAGAAGAGCCATTGCCTCTGTTGCCTGCTTTTTTTTTCAAGTTTCAGAGACTGGTTTGAATTTTTTTTTTTTTTGTTGTTGTTGTTGTTGTTCGTATACCTTAATTTATGTTTCCAGTAACTATTTGCTTTGCCTTTTGTTTTCTGAGTTGTGGGATGGTAGTGATGAGTTCCTTAACTGCGAAGTACTTAGCACACAGGGAAGCAGGAATTGTGTCTTCTCATTGTTTGAAAACCCAGGCAACCCTGTGTGGAGCTGATTCACAAGTGTTGCTCACTCAGCATAAATGGTCAGGGAAGCCTGAGCAGTGGCCGCTCTTTAGTTCCCACAGGCTGGCCTTCAGCTTAGGTTTCCTGCCTCTGTCTCTCTGGTACTGGACTGAAGGCACTTGCCCCCTGTGCTCAGGTCATTTTGTTTTCTTAATCACTTCAAAAGAACTTTTATTTATTTTTCTTACTATTACTAATTTTCAGTGTGTGTGTCTGTGTATGTGCTGTGTGCCACATCACAGTTATGGAGGTCAGAGGACAACTTTGTGGAGTTGGTTCTTTCTTACCTTTATGTGGGCCCTGGGGATCACTTCTTCACCCACTTAGCAATATTGCTGGCATCCACTCATCTTTATTAAAAATAATTTTTTCCTTTATGTGTATGGAATTTTGCCTTCATATGCGTATTCACAACATGAGTAGAGTATCTCTGGAGGCCAGAAGCTTGCATAGGATTCCCTGGAACGAAGGTTTAGGATTGTTATGAACTGCCACGTGGGTGCCCGGAACTGAACCCAGGTCCTCTGGAAGAGTATTTTGTGCTCTTAACCACTCAGACATCCCTCCAGCCCACAGCTACTACTTTAAAATTTTAATTCACTTGTGTGTGTGTGTGTGATGCTGTGACACACGTGTTTAATAGTGTGGGTGTGTGGTTTTGTGTTTGTTTGTGTGTGTTTGTGTGGGTGCATGTGTACCACAGTTTGCATATGGAAGTCAGGGGATAGCCACGGGTGTTGGTCTTTGCCTTCTGCCTTGTTTGAGTGGGATCTGCTTGCTGTTTACTGCTGCGTATGACAGGCCGCCTGGTCCATGAGCTTTTGGGAACTCTCCTGTCTACCCCTCGCATTTCCCTGAAGGACAACAGACTGTGCTGCTGTGCTCAGCTGTATACAGGCACTGCGGATTGAGACTCAGCTTCTCAAGTTAGGGCAGTAAATAGTAAACATCTTACTAAATTGTCTCCTGGCACCCACTACCTTCCTTTTAATTTATTTTTCTCTTAAAGCAAAATGCAGAATGATCTTGGGTCAGAGGGGTCCTCAGGATTTATACCTAGGTACCATATCACTAAGATTTGGTAGAACTCACAAGACAAATCAGCATGTCTGTGATTTGTTAGAATGATGGGGGTAAAAACACAGTCAGCAAGGAAGACAATCCATGGGGCTAATTGCCATGGAAATCAGCAAACATTTCTAGCAGTCCTCTCATGAAGTAGTATCCTGTGTCCTCAGTTCCTCCAGCATGGGGTCAGGGTGGAAAGCGTCCAGTATCTTGTGGGGTCAGAGGGTTGGTTCTGTTAGGGCTGGTTAGCTGAGTTTATAGATTATGATTGAACAGGATCTATTAGTTAAAGGACAGTGGCAACAACCTCCAAATTGTTTGCCAGTATCTCACCCAGAAACCGCTTTGCAAGTAGGCTTTTCTGTGGAAGATAGCTTGCTGTGCTAACTAACCCTTTTCTGCACAATTCTTAGGTATTGGCTTAGTTAATTTGGCCTGTTTTAACTTTTAAGATAGTAGCTTGGAAATGAGTAGTTGCAGTCTTGATTCTTTTCCTCTTTAAACTTTTTAAACTTGTTATTGTTTTGGACAGAGTCTCATTCTATAGCCCAAGCTGTCTTGGAATTCACAGCATAGGCCAGGGTGGCCTCAAATTCATGGCAATTCTCCTGCTCAGCTTTATGAGTGCCCAACCTTTTGATATTTGAGTACACATTGAATCTCTCTTCTAAACATGCTATTATAATTCCTCATCTTCCTTGTTTCGTCTCCTTCCCTTCATATTCAGTATTTTATCTCCTAAATTTTTATTTCTGATCTCTTTTAAAATATTCTGTTATATGTAGAGAATACTAAATACAACCTCATTTTTATGTTTGTATGTGCATGTACACACATGTGTAGATGTACATTCTCACTTTTACACAAGTGCGTGGAGGCCAGGGGAACCCTTTGTACCTCCTTTGTGATAGTACCTGACCTGTGTGCATCAGTGTCTACCTGTGCCACCCAGTGCTTTGGATTGCAAGTGCATGGCTTTCTCTTTGGCACATGGGTTCTCACCTCATCCTTGCAAAGCAGGTATTCCCTTTGAGCCCTAAAATAGAATTAAAAAGTGAACAAACATTTGATCATGGAAGGTTTCAAGCATTTTCACAGAGGTGGGATAATTTAGGAGCCTCATGTTCAGTTCTCACCTTTTAGCAGTCTGCATTGCATGTACCCTTTCTTCCCTAGTCTCTAATTTTGACATGTTATTTTTGAAGCATATCTGTACATGAATTGAGGCTTGTGTCTTGTGAGTGATGTGTGTGTGTGTGTGTGTGTGTGTGCAATTTTGTGTGCAGGTTTGCATGTGTGGAGGCCCAGAGGAAGACCTGATACTGTTCTGCAGGCATACCACCATCTGGGTTTTTTCTTTGTTTGTTTTTTGTTTTTGGAGATATGGTCTCTTATGGGCCTGAAATTCATCAAGTAGGCTAGGTCAGCTGGGCAGCTACCCACAGAGATTCCTCTGTCTACCTTTGTATCAGTGAGATTGCAGGCACTCACTACCATACCTGACATTTTTTTAATGGACTTTGGGAATCTAACTCAGGTCCTATTGCTTGGGAAGCAAGTATTATCTACTGATCTGTCTGTCCAGCTAAAGGAAGCAGGATTTTAAGGTAGAGGTTTAAATTTTTTCTTTAGACACACTTTATTATTACCCTGAGTTGAGTCTATTTCACTATATCCTTATATTGTATAACTTAAAGATACATTGAAACCTTTACAAGACATCTATAATTTACAGTTATAAACAGCAATAAGATTGAATGTTGTTATAGTTTCTATTTCTTAACTTTTTATGTGCATATGTTTATTTATCTTGGGGGTGGTACAAATTAACATATGGAGGCCAGAGGTCAACCTTGAGTGTCTTTCTCTATCACTTCGAGTTTAGTTTTTGGAACAGGGTCTCTCACTGAACCTGGAGTTTACTCATTTGGCTAGAATATCTTTCCCGGAAAGCACAGATCTCCTCCAGTCCCCGCTTCCCCAGCACTGATAGTAAAAGTGTGTGCTGCTGAGCTGGCATGTTTGTGTGGTGATGGGGCTTGAACTCAGGTCTTCATCCTCATATTTGCATGGCAAGCACATGGATCCTTTCTTTCGTTGTCTTTAAGGTCAGATATGTGTTTTGCTTTTGGGCTGGGGCAGGAGTCTGTACCTTTTTGTTTTCTTAGAATATTGAGTCATTGGTTGATGGTGTGTGTGTGTGTGTGTGTGTGTGTGTGTGTGTGTGTGTGTGTATACGTGGGTGCATGTGCCATAGTGTGCTTTTCGAGGTCAGAGGACAAGCTGCATAGTAGGTTCTTTCCGTGCTCCTTTATGTGGGTTCCTGGGTTGAACTCAGGTTGCCAAGTTGATCTGTTTCTCCTTGGCTACTGATATCATTTGTTCCTTTTGCTGGATGGTGTTCTTAATCTATATCAGTCCTCACTGTGATAGTTCTGATCTGGAGTGGCCCCCGGAGGACCCAATATTAACGGCTTAGTGGCCAACCCGTGACATTACTGGAAACGCTGGACCTGCAGGAGGAGCACTTAGTAGGTTGAAGTTACATTGTTAGACTGTGTTCCTGAAGGGATAGGGAGTCACCCAGCCCCTTCCCCTTCCCTGCTTGTTTGCTGGTGGCTATGAGGTGAACAGACTTCCTTGCTGACAGACTGCTGCCATCATGTACCTTGTTTTTTACGCCCATAGTGAGAGGACCAGCTGACCATGCACTAAATCTCTAAAGCTATGAGCCAAAATAAACCTCAGCTTCTTAAGCTGACTGACAGCGGTATTTTCCCACACAGTGGCCACTGACGTACTCTCATAAAGCTTTCCTTGTTCGTGCTCAGTCAGTTCTTACCTGTCTCTCCAGCATACACGTACTCACCTTACATTTTTCTGAATTCTTTAAAATGACTCATTAAGTATAATTCCTAAAAACATGTGGAATTTGTTCTTGTTGGTTTACCCCCTCCCTACTAGCTAATTGGTTTGTCTAAACCATTCATTGATTAATTTATCACGTGCTCTCATCATGCCTCCTGTCACAGATGCCAGTGTCATCTTCCTAATGCTATTTCATCGGTGTTCTGATAATTTTCCCGAGGCAGAAGATTGTGCAAGATAAGAGCAGACCAGATGTGTTTCCTGTCATTCTTTAACAGCACTTTACACGGATTCCTTCAGGCAGCGCCCTCAGTTTTCACCGCCTTCTCTTCCAGAGATTTAGAGCAGCACCCCCTCCCCCATAATGTTCTGGGCTGTTCGTTTTGTTCCTCATCCTTTGCATTAATCTTGGTTAGTTTAACATTCTAATTAGGTCATTTGTTTATCATCATTCACTTAGACCTTATTTAATGAATTAAGACCTTATAAAATTAATGATATGAGAGATAATACTTAAAGTTTGAAGTTTTCAGCAATGAAGCAAGAAAGAAACTTTGGAGTCAGACTTGACAATTCTTCCCGTTGCTGAAGTACGGATTAGCACCGCAGTTACATTAGTCTCTGCTGGATTTTCATACCCTAGGAAGTTAATTTGACTCTCATGGTTTCTTTGAGCAATCTGTTTTTACTTAACTCAAAAATACTAAGATTCTCTGGTTTTAGTGCATGGTTACTTAGTTCATGTGCTTAGTTTATGCCATTGTACAATTTCCACACACTTGGTTCAGTTTCTGGTATAAAACTCGTTCCCAATGTTACACAAGTAGCAGAAATTGACTTTGGGTAATTGAGAGGAGAAATACCCATGCTGTACACTAGTTATAGGTTATTTGCCTTTAACATCATTTCTGACATAACAATCAGATCTCCAATGGTTGAGAACTCACATGGTAGAAATATAAAAGTTGTATTTGTTCATGAGTGAAAATTAATGCCTCCAGGAATTTGGTTACCAATATGTTAGCAATTGATGAAGTTATATCCCTTTTTTCTTTGGTAGTTATATTTTCATAGTGTGGCCAACTATTTTTTTTCATGATTTAAATTTCTTAGCATATGTGTGTGTGTGTGTGTGTGTGTATGCGCGGGCGCGTGAGCACCCTTTGTTTCTGAGAGTCAGGAATAAAAAAAAAATGAAACTTCTTAGGAAGCCACACTTCTGTTGGGGATATAGCCTACACGCTTTAAACTCCTCTACTGATACACTGTCTGAATTCATCCTACTGTGGTGTGCAGTGCTCCTGAATTGCTGAACTATTTTTTTTAATATATTGGGAAATTCATACCTTCAAGTCTGAGATTGTCTGTTTTTGACATCATGGTACCCTTCCTTTATCTGACAGGTAAAATTTTATGGTTCCAGGTTAATTTGATAATCATACTTTAGAATACTTTGCAAATGGTAGACTTTTAATACCTATTTATAAAGTATTGCAACATTACTGCAAGGCCCATTTTGCTGACAGTATTCAGTCAGCTAGAGAAGAATTTAGAGTAATCTATGTATTTTAAATGTATTGTTTGTATGTAAGATATGAGGGATGAAGAGGTGAAAAGGTGACATTCCTGAACTTGGTATGGCTAAGGAGCGGCCACAGAGGTTTTGAAGCTGGCTTGCTTTGATCCAATCCTCACCTTTATATGAGCTTCAGTGTGTCACCTGAAATCTGCTCCACTCTGTCCCCAGTGTGCAGGGGACTGAGAGTGCTGCATCCGTGTGTGTAGAGGAGTCACTGCAGAGCAGGTGCTCCAGCTGGGTTAGAACAAGGCACGAGAGATGTGGCCCCATAGATAGATGATGGTCTGCTCTGTTAGCCTAGGTTCTTTTCTTCTCTTTTTGTTAACTGACTCTCGAAGACCAAATGTCAAGACTTTAGACCAGCATTTCTCAACTTGAGGGTCTTTTGAGGGGTCACCGTATCCTGATATGCTGTTATCCTGCATATCGGATATTTACATTATAATTCACAACAGGGGCGAAAATTACAGTTATGAAGAAGCAGTGAAATAATTTTGTGGTTGAGGGTCACCACAACATGTGGAATTGTATTAAAAGGTCACAGCATTAGGAAGGTTGAGAACCATTGCTTTAGACTATTTGCTTAACGATCATATTTTGATGTAACTGTAATTGAATCTCAGAGGAATAAAATAATACCACATTTAGCTTATTTTTGAAGTTGGTGCATGCCTTATAAGTGGAGAAAATAATTAGCTTTTCAGTACTGGCCAGTGGACTGCTTTCCAATGAGTTACTTAAGCAATAAACAGGTGCTATAATTACAATTGCTAAGTAATTAAGGAAAGGAATTGATACTAAAAAGTCTAATTGTATATAATGTGGTTTTTTTGGTAGAATGAATTATGTGATTTTGTGTGTGTGTATGTGTGTGTGCGTGTGTTTGCATGCATATGGCAGAGAGAGAGAGAGAGAGAGAGAGAGAGAGAGAGAGAGAGAGAGAGAGAGAGAGAGACTGACCAACCCAGGTTACTTTACAGCTCCTGGGTTCAAGAGATTTTACTGCCTCAGTTTTCCAAGAAATTGGTAGTACACACATATGCTACTACTGCATACAACAAAGATGAAGATTTTAAAAAAGATTTACTTTATTTTATGTGCGAATGTTTTATTTGAATGTGTGTTTGTGTGCCATGTCCATGGCCTGGTGCACAAGGAAGTCAGAAGTGTGTATCAGATCCATTTGAACCAGAGTTACAAGTGGTTGTGAGCTGCCATGTGGAGGTAGGAACTGAATCCAGGTTCTCTGTAAGAATAAGTACTTTTAACCACTGAGCCAACTCTTTAGCCCCAAGAATGAAGAATTTTTAAAAGGCACTTTAAGTATTAAAATTCTTGGGTTAATATATGTCTATGCTTATTGATACCATCCAATCATATTCCCTGTTTTATGATATAACATGTGTTTTATCTTTTCATTTACGACCTTGTATATATTATTATTTATTTCTCTTTGGTAAATGGCAAACAAATGTGCATACATAGAATTTAGGTCCATGTTTCACAGGACTAAGTCCTAAGTAGGAGCCGACATTTGTTAACTCCAAGGATGTGGGAGCCTGGGTAAGAAGCTGAGCATTTACTCTAACTGTGGATGGGGCAGAGTGCAGAATGCTGTTTCTACAAGGTGGCCTTCTAGAAATGATTGCATGAACTCTACTAAGTGAATGGACCTGAAACCTAGGATGGGAAGGGAGTGCCCTAGCATGTCCACATTATCTCTGAGTGTAAGGCAGATGCCTGGAAGGAAGGAATACTCTTAGCTCTTTTCACATGACCAGAGATGATAAGGCATATCACCAGGTGGAGTCCCTTCCTGTACTTGTATTTGCTTATACTAACTGAGACGTCATCTCAGGTTTCTTTTGCTTTAATAATAAAAACGAGAAGTGCTTTGTGTGCACCACTCCCGAGTTCTGTCTCCTGGAGTCCCCTGGATCCTCACGAAGGTCTTTGGAATATTCTTTACTATGTCTATTTGTATGTTTCGTAGCTATTTTTATTTATGATTTTGTCTTTTAACTCATATAATAGAATTAACGATGATACATGGGCCGGCAAGATGGTGCAGCAGCTAAAGGTGCTTGCCACCAGTCCTGATGGCCTGAATCTGACTCTGGGAACCAACATAGGAGAAGGAAAGCACTGACTCCTTCAGCTCGTCCTTTGACCTTTACACATGAACTGTGGCATGCCTCCCCATATCCTTAACCAAATAAATGAGAAAAAAACATGATATGTCTCATGTTAGGTATTACAGAATTTTGGTTGTCTATGTATTTGTTGTTTCCAGCAAGCTTTATACATTCCTCTGCTTCTGTGTTCTTGTCAAGTGTACTTGCTTTTTGTTTGGAAGGGGTCTCTTTAACATTTCCCTTTAGGCAGGTTTCAAGCATTTATGTGTCTGAAGATGCCTTTTCCCCCCCTGATATTTGTAGTGTTTTGGTAGTTTTGCTAGATTCAATATTCTTGGTTTGCCTCCCCCCTCCAATATATCATTTTGAGTAGGCATTTATTCCCTTCTCTCTTGTGAAATTTCCGCTGAGGAATCTGCTGATAGTCTTAGGATTTTTGTCCCAATTCCACATTTTAAATCAGTTTGTTCATCAGCGACTTGAACTCTATGAGTCTGTAAAGAGAAAACACTGTGCTTTATGAAGCCAGACAGCAAGATGGAATAGAGCAGGACATGGCTGACTCTGAATCCCAGCCAGAGTCTGAGCATTCTGTCGTTTTCTGCCTGTGCTGAATGGAAGCTGGAAGAGCAGGAGGCTTAGGAGCTGGTGATGGCATCTGGGTAAAGAAATACACGGGCCAATGTTTCATTAGGAAAATAGCAACCCATCCTTCCAGGCAAAATATTTTTCATAGATGTGCTTAATACGTGTTTATCCAGTACAGTATTTTTCTTTATTCTTTCGCTTATGTGATTACTCAGTTTGGGTTATTGTATTATAAGAGTGATATTTAGTCAAAGATTACTTAGTGTAAACATTTCTGACATTGTTTTTTATTTCTCAACCAGGCAGAGTAAAGGGTGAATAATTCTTGAGGGCCAACGCTCTTAAAGGGACAATACTTTTAGAGCACAAATACAGTATTTTATTTCTCTCCTGACAATATAATTAAAGCATTTGTTTAAGAGCCACATGATTAAATACACTATTTTATAAAATGCCACTAAGTGCACTGATTGCCATTCCCATAACTAAGGGTCTGTCAGAGTGCCCTGGTAGAAACCATCACATGAGGGATAATTGATTAAGACCAGTGGAAAGCAATCTAAGATAACCTTTTGTTTTTAATTAAAATGGGAAATAAGAAGCCAGTTCAAAAAAATTGTCTTTCTTTATTTGTCCAAAGTGAGAGCAATGGAGTTTCCTTTCCAGCAAAGGCCCAGCACCTGTGAAAACACTTAGGCATTTGTGCTGTGTACTGCGAGGCTGTGGCCAGCGCAGGCAAAGCCCACGTGCTGCCGTGATATACTAGGGCAAGGATCATTAGCAAATGAATTTTTTAGCTGTCACACGTTTTGGTGATAGGGTTAAGAGGACATTTTTCCTTCTTGAAATTAAAGCAGTGCCTTCTAAGAAGCTTGGAAGAAACGGGCTTCCTAAGATAGAAGATTTGAGTAGATGTGGGACACAGACCTTTCAGATGTGGAGTGGAAGGTTAGTTTTTGGACTGTGTTCTGGTCTACCAAGCTAAGGCCTGAAATATAGTGAAGAATCATACAGTATTTTAAAGGAAGTTTTTGTTTGTTCTGGCCTCAGCTCACTGTATAACCAACTCAGCCCCAAATCTCTAGTCCTCCTACTTTAGTGTCCTTAGTGCTGGGGATGGGGTCCATGCCTCTGTGTCGAGTACTTTTCTTCTTTTTTTGCCCTTTGCAAAGTAGTTTTTCATTTTTTTTTTGCAACTAAAATTTAATTGCATCTTTTCCCTCCCCTTTCCTCCCTTCAACCTCTCTATGCACCCTGTGCTCTGGCTTTTTTTTGTTATTATAACATATATGTGTGCATAAATATATCAATACAACCTGCTAATCTGTTTAGTGTTGTTTCTATGTATATGGTTTCAAGACTGACCCTTGGTATTAGATAACAATTAAGGGGCTCATCCCCAGGGAAAACTAATTTTCTCTCTCATTAGGTATTAGTTGTTTATAGTTCTTTGTCTAGGTATATGCCCATGTGGAATTTCCTCTTTGCACATTAACACATATAATATTAATATGTATTAATATTGTCCTTCAGGTGTTTTTAGGCAGCCTTATTGTGGGGGGAGCCTAGGTGACGTTTCCCTGTCCTTTTCAGAAGACACAATCTTACAGCAGGTTTTCTGATCCTCTGGGCTTTTACAATCATTCTGCCCTCCTCCCCATCTTGCCCCATATTCGTGATTTGTAGGTGTAGCAGGTGTATTGTAGATGTGTCCAGTGGGGGTGGGCACACTGTAATCATTTGTTCTCTGTATTTGACCGGAGTCAGGGTCTCTGTCTACTCCAAAGAGAAGTTTCTTTGATGAGGGATGAGAGTTGCCTTGCCTTTGGGTGTAGTGTCTGTGTTTCGACTGCAGATCGTAGGTTTGTTAGTCTGGTCAAGAGGTGATAGAAGTTGTCCTCTAAGATCCATGCTTCCACTCGCTTTGGGTAGTTGGGTAGGTTTCTAGGACCAGACACGATTTCCCTTCTGGTAAGCAGGCCTTCTGTCCAATTAGACAGCTTTTGGTTACCCCCAAGACATGAGTGCCACTATATCCCTTTCAGGGAGACCTTGCCATGCTGCTCATTGCTGTGATTCATAGACTTCCCAGCTGGATAGGAGTATTGATGCCCACCCCTCCTGGCACCTTGCATAGGGTCTTTTAGTATGATGAAAGCTAGTGCACAGGGAAGAGGTTTCTAGGTCAGCTCCAGCTCAGACCCTTTGAGTCCTGTGACCGCAGTTCATGGTGTCTTCAGTAATAGGGACTCCACTTCAATCTCTAGGAGGCAACCACGCCTGCCCAGTTCTTGAACTGAATTTTAAAGAGGCTTATTAAGCTGTAATATGTGTGAAATACTGTTCAGTCACTGAAAATGGATAATTTAATTTCTTTTACTGTATTTAAGAATTATACAGGTATTTGAGGTTGTTTCTGCTATTCAATATCCCATGCTTTTAGGACTAGTGCCCCACACCAAATAATTCAGCTGGGATTTTAATAGGGATTTTGCTGAATGGAAATCAGTGTGGGAAATATTGCCGTTTGAACATTTATACTTGTGATCAATGAATAAATTTATTTTCTCATTCATTGTGTTATGCATAGAGATTGAAACCGGAGCTTATAGAGATATTTTAAAATACTGCTCCCCTTTGTGGATTTTAATTATTTCATACAAAAATAACCAATTGGATATATCACTATGTGGACCTATTTGTTGTTTGTATAGCTTAAGTGTTGATTGTCTGAACTATAAACTTCCTTGGGGTAGACTATATATTAACTTTCATATTATTTAGTGTCATAGTTGTTTAAGAAATACACGTTTCAATTCACGCGTGGAAGCCATTATAATAGAGTTGAAAAATTAGTGCTAGTATGAAATCGCCATTAATGGCAGTAGCCGGCATTTCTAAGCCTTCTAATTCATCCACAGTCATATTTTTACCTTGAAGAACTAAGAGCTGGGAATTGCTTTGTGGAGTTCACTCCAAGGCCCAATTTACGTGTCTTTTAAATTTTTCTTAGGTTCCAAATCTGATTCCAGTTTTGATGTTCAAATTGGGAAAACCATTAGACCCTGTATTATACAATGACATATTGTATACTTTACCGACACTTGGTGTTCACAAGGTTAGTATATCAACTGACTGATTCCTTTTGGGGAGGAAGGGGGGAGAAACCTAAATAGTTGGTATTGATTTCATATTTTATAAAATTTCATATTATAAGATTATTATGATATTCTAGTTCATATTATAAAATTTTAAGTCCTAATTTTGCCATGATCCTTAATTCCCCTTTTAGTTTTGTTTTAGAGTAGCTAATGTAAAATTATTATAATATGTAAAAATTTATTTAAATCTCTAAATATCTGTTTTCACATTGTCTGTGCTCTGAGATTAGGCCCCTGCTCCCTAAATTGCTGACTAGTCCCTCCCAAACCTATCTCCCTTCTTCTTAGGAGAGTCGAGCTAAGTAAGCTTACACTCAAGTTCTTATTTGTAACAAAGAGTTTAAAATGCCTTTTGCAACCTTGAAGTTGCCTTCCTTCGTGAAAACAGTTAACTTAATATTTTCTTAGGTATGCATAGGGCAGATTCTGCGGGTTATTCAACTGCTTGGAACCACTCCACAACTAAGAGCTGTCACATTGCGCCTGTTGACCTCTCTGTGGGAAAAGCAGGTAAGCTTATATGTACACTTGTTGCATGTTAAACGCGTTCGTTTTTCTGACGAGAGGGATTATGTGACAGTGTGACTTACTATTACGATAGTACTGAGTGTTATCAATGACTGCATTGGCA
This sequence comes from Alexandromys fortis, assembly GCF_014885135.2. Taxonomy (NCBI): domain Eukaryota; kingdom Metazoa; phylum Chordata; class Mammalia; order Rodentia; family Cricetidae; genus Alexandromys; species Alexandromys fortis. The sequence continues at coordinate 1,674,585 of NW_026067976.1, read as the reverse complement.
AATTGTGATTTATTGTGGTTTTTTGATCTGTAAAATAGTCAATTGTGTTTGACCTAGAAATTGAGAACATACAATAATCCTATGTTCTATGCCTGGCCTCTCTCCGTTTGTCTGATACAGCAACAGGAGTGCTGCGGTGGGGAAAGCCTTTGTAGAGAGGGTGTGGTCTGGAAAGCCTCCATGATCACGACAGCCTTCCCTGCTCATTAGCAGCGATACATATAATTTCCAATGCCAATCCAAGATTTGGAGGTGAAAATGCTGCATAAAAGGAAATAATCATTATTCAGCTTGAGTTAGGAAATTTACTGTTTTTGTCAAATTGTCTTTTTAGGATCGTGTGTACCCTGAACTGCAGCGTTTCATGGCCATGTCTGATGTGCCCTCTCTCTCTGTGGGCAAGGAGCTCCAGTGGGAGAAACTGATTGCAAAAGCTGCATCCATCAGAGATATCTGTAAACAGAGGTAAGATGGCCTTAATTCTTCAGGATGCATGCCATAAGAGGTTACTTTTCGCTTTTATTTTTTGTAATCCAAAAAAATACTATTTTTCAAAATCAAGTATGTTTTTCCTTTTTAATTTGGGTCTTGCATTTCCTATATAGTGTATTTATATCCTTTTCTGGGCAATAATTTAATATTATAACATATATCATGTCATGTTTTTTATTTTTCTGTATATAAATCCATGACAAGTAAGCAGTAGACTGTAGGCATGAGCAGTTCATTGTTGTTTCATTTTTAAGACGGGGTCTCACTGGGCTTCTCAGACTGGCCTTGAACTCAGGATCCTTCTCTTTCAGCCTCTTGACTCCTGCGATTGCAGATGTGTGCCACAGTTCGTCTCTCAGGCCAGATTCTTTTTTTTTTTTTTTTTAAACTTTTTTTATTACAGTTATTTATTTACATGTGTATGTGTGCACATTTGCCATGACATTTGTGTGGAGGTCAGAGTAAGTTGATTCTTTCCCACTGGGGAGCAAACTCAGGTTGTCAGCAAGTGCTTTTATCTTCCAGGCAATTGTGATGGCCCAACATACATGTTTTGTTTTATGGGGAAAAATATTTAACAAGTTTTAAAGTGTAATACATTACTATGTATTAGTTAGGTTTTATTTTGTTTTGTTATTTCTTTCTCTCTTTTTTTGTCAGCTTGATACTTTTTTTTTTTTTGTGTGTGTGTCATTTGAGAGGAGGAACCTCAGATGAGAAAGTGTTTTCATCCTGTTCATCCTGACTGCCTATAGGCAAGTCTGTAGGGCTGGTCCTTAAGCTTCTGGGGACTCTCCAGTCTCCAGTTGCCATCTTTCCATAGGGTTATATACAAGTGTCACAGCTTCTGCCTTATCTGGGATCTGGGGATCCTGACTCAGGTCAGCATCACACTTGTGTGGCAAGTCCTGTTACCAGTGGGCCGTCTTCCCACCCTGGGTCCTAGCTTTTAATGTTTGTATGTATACATGTGAGTGTGGGTATTGGTCATGAAACTAGAAGAGAAACCACAAGAGGGTGGGAGGAATAGCTATGGAGAAAAGGAAGTGGAAAATAGGACATGCATGGCATGCAGGTAAAAAAGTAGCCACAGTAAATCTTGATATGGGATATCTTACCATTTATTTGTGTCTTCATCATTTCTTTTAGCAATGTTTTATATTCTCAAGTGTAAAGTCTTTCATCTTCATTGTTTAAATTCATCTCTGTATTTGATGCCACCATAAAATTATTAGAAAGTGGAAATACATTTCCTGGCATAGAAGAAATATTTAATAATCTTTAATCTCTCAAGGAATCTGAATCTTTACTAAATAAAGAGCTCTCTCAAGTAAACAATAAAAAATAGATCAATAAATAATTTGTCCAGTGAGCCCAAAGTAGATATGAAAATGGCAAGTGTATTCATTAGGAGATGCTTAAGATCTCTAGTGATCAAAAAATGTGAAATGAAATCATAATAAGATGCCAATGTCATGCCCATTTGGGAGTCTATAATCCAACAACTGGTAGCATGAGCATGTGGAAAAAGGAGCAGTCTGGTGGACTACTGGTGAGGCCGTGAAATAGACTAGTTGCCTTGGAAAACAATACATAGTTGCCGTATGAACCAGCAGTTCTGCCCCTAGGCCTTCACCCAATAGAAATGACAATGTGCATCATCGCAAAAAGCTGCAATTGAATGCTAACTGCGATGTCTACTTTAAACAAAATTTATGTTTCTTTATTAGATAGAAAACGCTAACATAACCTTATGTTATAAGTCCTAAAACCCACAAATACACACAGAAAGAACACAAGCAGATCTAATAAGTGAATTTGGTGAGGTTTCAGGATCAAAAACCATCAACATATAAAAATCAGTAGTGTTTCTATGTACTAACTACCAACAGGCCAGATTCTTGTAAGCATTATAGTAGGAAAGCCTTATTGTAGCTTGTCGGGAGAAAATGATGTTGGGTTTCCTTCTATCCTCTAAGCTTTTAGGAAAACATGAAGACAGAGAACCGACTCCTGGTTTGGATTAGGGATAAATCAAAGAGCTAAGAATGAAACAACACAAGCAAAGCTCCCCTAGCTAACGTTTCTTTTCTTCTTTTCCTCCCTTGAATGGGGCAGGTAAAACTGTAGGGGAACTAGATTGCGTGCATTTGACATGATTCCTAGTTCAGTAGCTTCACATGAGCTAGACCGTGGTGTTGTAGAATTCCTGTGAATAGCCTCTCATTTCTATCCAGGTCCCCAGTATAAATGAAGCATCCTCAGGGTGGGTAGTAGGTTGACACCATTGTTGATTACATGGAAGATTCCTATTTCCAGTAAAAATCTTGAGTCAGAATGTTTAAGAATCTAAACCCTAACAGTTCTGTCTCTTTTCTGAGCCTATCCGTTAACATAAAACAATAACAGTCTAAGGTATAAAAAAGCTACACTTATGTAATCCAAGACCCATGTGTCTAGATTTTATTAAAATGTTGGCATAAAACAGATTTCAGAGACAAGACGCTGACATTCTTATTTTACACAGAAGGTTGGGGTGCAGGAAAGGTTGGCTATCAGACCAGATCAGTCTTAAGAACTTACTCATGTTCTTTTCTTTTGTACTCTCAAATATGTCACTTTTTATCCAGTTTAGGAAAATTATTTCCTTTTGTGGGACAATGAGACAGAAGAATCCTGTCAGGCATTTTCATTTTATTGATAATTTGTAAATTAGGGACAAGTATTGTGCCCTTGAGGCTTTCCGAGAATAGATCAAACAGTTGTTAGGTTAAAGGTATTCTGGGTGGCATAATATATATGGAAGAGGTAAGAGAGGTGCCTGGTGTGGGGTAGGGGCACAGTTATCACTTGTATTAGTATCTTTATTATCATGGTGATGATCAGTATAATCACCCTTTTTTATGCATACCATGAATCATAGATTGCACGGTGGGTAAAGTGTTCCTATGCAAGCAAGAGGACCTGAGTTTAGATCCCCATTGTCCACACAGAAGCTGAGCGTGGTGGCCTATGTGTTTAACCCAGTGGCAGAGGAGTGGTGGCAGTTGGATTCCTGGGATTTTCTGATCACTCCGTCTAGCTAGAAGTGAGCTCCAGGTCCAGGGTCTGAAAATATAGGTCAGAGAGTGACTGAGGAAAGATACCAGATATCAACTTTTGGGATCCATGTGTGCTTTCATGGGCAAGTAAACCTGCAGGGAAAATGGTACTCACTCACAACAAGTGTGTCCCTGCACATATGCATGTACATGTGGATGAGTGTGTGTGTGTGTGCACAAATTTGCAAAAGTGTCTTCTTTTTTTAACTTTTGTATAAAAATGACGATTAAATTACAGTAGAAATAATCATAATATGAAGATTTTGAAGAATATGTGTTGTTAGTATTTGAGGGTGAATCTTTACATGGGTTAAAAAAAAAGAATTAATACTTTTATTGTAGTCAGAGAGCTGGGAATAGTAGCTCTCTGGCTCTAATTTTGCTTTAAACTGTCCTTTGTTGTAGGCCCTATCAACATGGTGCAGACATGCTGGCAGCCATTTCTCAGGTGCTGAATGAATGCACGAAGCCCGATCAAGCTACCCCAGCCGCCTTGGTGTTACAAGGTCTTCATGCCCTCTGCCAGGCTGAGGTAGGCATTTCTGAATGGTTTTGTATAACTCTTAAGCTATTTTATAAGACTGTAAGATCCGGTTTGGGTAAGTGGTAATTTCAGTATTCTGAGATTTGGGTGTGCAGGGGGTTGGTAGAACAGGATTGCTTCACATGGTTTTTGTTTTTGTTGTTGTTTGCTTTTTTCACTTCAGAGGGATTTTGAATCCACAGCTTGACACTCAATAAACACCCTATTTTGGTTTTTCTTTGTTCTTATTTTATTAAGTTGAGGAGCTGTTTACGGAGCTGTTGGATGTGTTTAGATTTTAATTTTCTGATGAAAGACCATTAGAATCAATGAAGGCAAAGAAGTAGGCATGGGTCAGTGGCATTTTTGTAGTCTGAATAAATCGTGATTGGCTTGAAGGCTGGCAAAGGAATCTTCCCTTCCTGATGACTAGATTGGGCAGATGGGTGCGTAGCAGAACAGACTTGCAAATTATTGCCTGAAAATTAGACTACTCTCAGAGTGACAGTGTATCAAAGAGAATGTTTACTGTTTTGAATAAATAGAATAGTCATGTCAGAGATCATCCATTGGCTTGACTATAGTTGGGCATGGTGAGTCTGCACACCACAGTTTTTAAGATTATAGCTAATCATGGTTGTTGATGATGAAAATACTATTATAAGACACATAACAAAATTGAGTGGGTTTGTGTTAAGGTCCTTGTGTTAAACACTTTCTATGCCTGTTCCACAAGTGCAGTATAGGTATTAGCAGGAAAATAGACTTCAGAGAGAAGTTCAGCATTCACTCTGCGTCTTGTTTGAGAATAGTCTGTGCTGTGTGAATGCTTCCTTCTCCAAACAGTGAATATAGTTCTTGCTCGGTAAAATGTGTCCTCAGAATAATTCTTTCAGGTTTGCCACCCTGTGGGTGGAAGGTCGTTAGACCTTCACAAGACTGATACAGCAGGTGACTGCTCACTGAGCTGTGAACTTCTATTTTTCTGTTGCCTTAGTTGGTCATCTGTCATTGGAAGTACTTTTTTAAAACCAATTTTATCACTTTCCCAATATAAGTAGCTAGATCTTATTCTTAAACAAATTTTTAACACAACAGCATTGAGAAAACAATGCATCATTTACTCCTCTCCCCAAAAGGGCCATTTTTGCCATTTTGAAGTATTTCCTTTACATTTTTATTCCAATTAACTTTCCTTTAACAAAAGAGTAATTTAGTCTTCTTGTTCTTATAATTCCAACCCCTCCCCAATTCCCTGCTTGGGGATTGCATAAGGTTCAAGCTTGTCAATGCTTAACTTTTGGGGAATGCCCAGAGTTTGGCAAAGAGTTTTCTCAACCATTTATCTAAGATATCATTACTATGGTTCATACTGAAGATAGGAAAAACTTTGTCTGGTGTGGTAGAAGAAATCTTTGATTTTAGGCTGTCATGAAAACATACTTGATAAGTACCCAGAACTACATACAAAGAGTATGTCCTTTGGTTAATTCACATAGTCATATTTATGCTTCAAATGGAGATAGAAGGAGAGTTTAGAGTAAAGACCCTAGACTAATATCTGCTCTGTTGGTGTTTGCCTTGCCTCTGATTAGATGGTGCCCAGTTAGGTAGAGTCTATATAGAGATTCTTTATAGTTCTTTTTTCTTTTCCTTGACCCCACACAATGTATGATAAGGGTTTGATTTCTTTTCCAGCGGTATCTTCTTTCTCACCAGTACAGCTGTATTTTCTTCATTGTATACTTAAAGCAATCCTATTTGGGATTGCTGAATACTTAACCCTTAATCTTTTCTCCAACCTAAATCATTTCTTATAAAAATAAATTTGAGCCCACTATAATACTGTCTTTCTTTGCCTTTTCAGTGTTCTCCTAGAGTAGTGGTTTTCAGCCTTTCTTTCTTTAAGGTTCTCAGCCTTTTTAATGTTGTAACCTTTTAATACAGATTCTCACATTGTGATGACCTCCGACCATAAAATTATTTCATTGCTACTTCATAACTGTGATTTGTCACTGTCATGGATTGTAATATAAATATCTAATATTCAGAATATCCTATGTATATCCCTCAAGGGTCATGACCCACAGATTGGACCCACTCTTCTATAGGAGCAGTGACATCATATCTAGGTATTTCATTTCATAGAGCTTATCTCTTCCTTCTTTCTAGGATAAAGGAGTTTTCTCTCTTATTTGGTCTCCCTCCTGATGACATCATGCAGTCTCAATCTCACATCTATTTTTAAATTAAAACTTCTCTTTAACATAACCTCACCTGAACTGCAAGCCTTTAATCCAGAACTTGGGAGGAAGAGGCAGGCAGATCTCTGAGTCTGTAGCCAGTCTGGTCTACAGAGTGAGTTCCAGAACATCCATGACTTCACAGAGAAGCTCTGTCTAGACCACTCCCCCGCATCTGATTTGTTAAAATTGGGATAGGAATCCAGTATGTGATAATCTAGCACTAACTGTTTGTCTCCTCAAATTATTTTTGGTAACAAGATGGGAATTAATAAATCATGGAACAATACCACCAATCAGTTATTCTGAGATGTTTTGCTTGTTGAAACTGTATTACTGTTAGTTTTGATAATAAAAATTGTCTTATTGACATTTAGTACTGAATAGCTTTATGTTCATCTAAATATGTAGGAGTAAGCCCACTCCCGATCAGAGCAGTATCTCTTTCTATCTTATGTAAGGCTTTTCTACACTTTATGTTTGTGTGTTTTCATTGTGAAGTTGCTACTGTTCTGTCTTGTGATGTATGCTAAAGTCACGGCATTTACTTAATTCAGCATCTCTTTCCAGGCTGTATTTAATAGTTAGTAACTCGGGGCTAACGTGTTTTGAGGGGTTGGTGTACTACCCTTAGAAGTCAGCATTCTTTCCCATTCAATCTGTTTTCTGATTGATAATATTTATGAAACACTGGTGTAATCTCCAGGTTCATGAATAGACATACTCAACATAGTTCCAGATCTGTTTCCCAGAAGCCTTTGGTCCTGATCTGTCTGTCTGTTACTATCAAATATCATTAGGAGTTTAGAAAGGTAGCCTGAGACAGTGGAATAAATCAATAAAGATAGGAGCATAAACTGAGAAACCCTGGATTTGAGAAAATACATCACCTAGAAAACGATTTAAAATTGAATTTCAAGAGCTTTCCAAACCTTGCTTCTATGCAAGAGGTAACCCTTTACCCTCTTAAACCCAGTAGGTAATGAAGTCTTTGGCTTTGAAAGTCAAAATGATGAACTTTTTTTGTCCTCAGTGGAGTCAGGTTCATCTTAAAAATCGCTGCTGCTTACTCATTTGCATGTCTACCAAGGACAGATTTCTAGAAGAATGGAGTCTGTTCAAATGCCAAATGTGTCAGAGTAATGCTGCCATTATGCATTTTGTGGCTCTAACTGGCTAAACAAAAAAACATATCAAAGCTTCTAGAAATCTCAACTGACCAGAAAGATGCTAATGTCATTTGGAATTAGAAAGCAGATACTTATTCATTCTTTAAGACTGCTAATATATTGATTTTGACTTTATATATTTCTTTTAGGGTAATATTCTCTTAGCTAATATTTTCTGGATGCCTAGTACAAAATTTCCCTTTTTTGTGATATAGGGATGTAGGATTTCATTTTGGGTGAAGAAACAGTCTTGTAACATAACTGATATTTACTGAATACTAGAAATTCTAACCCACCAATTTACTAGGAGGTGCATGACAATGTAGATGTCGGCATGCTCTTTAGTTTACTAGGGTTTGTTCTTTTCCTTCTATAATGTTGCTTTGCCAACTGTGATAAAGTTTGAGGAAATTTAGAACAGTTTGAAGTTTTCTCCTTCAGTCATAGAGTGCCCAAAAGCGGTCGTGAATAAGTCCTGAAATCTCTGAAGTATAGACAGTCAACTCTTATTGCATCTAAACCGTTAAGTGTGAAAATAACTCCCAGTCTGAGCAGGCTGCCCAGGGTTCAATGAAAAAAAAAAAAAAAAACAGTGTGTGCAGAAATAAAGCCAGTGCACTGCACACAGAAAGAGTCTCATTCACTCTGAACTCTCCTCTTAAGGTCTTAGATGGGGACGGGAGGCTTGCTAGCCTGTGTTTTCTTGGTCAGCTGTGAGTCTGTTGTGGCAAAAATTAATAGGCGTTTCAGAATCACCAAGAAAAGCTCTTTCATCTTGCCCAGCCCCATCGGGGTGTTATATTTTCAAAGAAGAGTATTGTACAATTGAGCAATAGATAAGGAGGGGAGGGGCCTTTCCTGGGGATTCTTGACCGCTGGAAGAGTTCATTTCAGGCCATTTGTCACAGCGGTGATTTCCCCAGAGATACCCTGTGCCAGGGCTATGTTTTGGCTATTTTATCCTCTTTTATTTATTTATCTTCTGAAATCCTGGTTGAAGGTACTTGTCCTTGCCCTCTCCCATCATCCTAACCCTTTGTCTAGGGTCTCCTTTACCACACCATGGGGTAGGAACAATTTTGAATGGAACCCAGCAGGTCTGGAAGGTTTTAGGGAGTTAGGGTGATATAAAAATGCCCAATAGAAATCCTGCATGTTGTCTAAGCATTTTTAGCGTGGTAAATATAATTTAGTATGGAAATGTGATCCATTGTTCCACGGCAGGTTTTCTCAGCTGTGTACAGTAAGGCTTCTGTCGCCTACTGTGGATTCTGTATTTATTGCATCTGGAACCTCTTTGTTGGTCCTTCGTTTTGTTTGTGGAGACTTTTAAAGGTGGATTGCCCGTGTAACCTTGCAGAGGACTTGATTAAGTTTAATTTGCTATGCATTAGAGAGTGGATTTGCTGGTCTTTTTGAACTGCCCTCTGTTATTTGTAGTTTGGGGCCCATTTTTTTTTTTTTGATGCCTTCAGTTCTTTCTGGGCATGAAAACTCTTTTTGTACATTTCTCGAATCTATTTCCATGCTGTGCTTTTTATATTCTACACAATGACTCTTTGCAGTTGAAAGTTGTAGTTTGGTTTTATTTTTAACTTTAAAAGGACAGCAGGAACTGGCCTTTTATTAGACATTTGTGGATATTATAACATTTACTCTGCCTTTCTTCAAGTAGGTTTTAAAATATAGTTTCTTATTTTTGAAGTGAAATTTTAACCGGATGTGTTATACTTATATAATGGTTACTATTCAGTACTCACAAGCCATGTATGGAAAGTACGGGGAAATAAAAATAATGTGTTTCTTTTGAAATAGGCTAGTTTAGCTTCCCACCACTTTTTAATTGGTTGTTTTTACTTTTTTAAGAAAACATTCAGAGATTATGGAAAGCTGAGTTCTATATCAAAACCTACAGTGGAGAAATTTAAAATCGAGGCCTTGGTGTTTTATCACTTCCTGATTTTGCTTCCGCTCTTTAACTCCCAGTCCTCTGCCGTTTGCCCTCTACCTGTCTCAGATTGTTAGGGCCATTGGCAACACCTCACCCTTAGAAGGTATCACACTCAGGCGCTCCCTCTGCTCTGTGTGTTCTTGTAATCCATTTTTAAGTGCATTTTGTGTTTATAGAAGTTTGGTTTTTTTTTTTTTTTTGGTTTTTCGAGACAGGGTTTCTCTGTGGTTTTGGAGCCTGTCCTGGAACTAGCTCTTGTAGACCAGGCTGGTCTCGAACTCACAGAGATCCGCCTGCCTCTGCCTCCCGAGTGCTGGGATTAAAGGCGTGCGCCACCACCGCCTGGCTTTATAGAAGTTTTATGAGGAATTTTTTTTTTTTTACTTGAATCAGAATCATGGTTTTAGGGTCATAGCAGACTCGAGTAATTTGTGCGTGAGTGTGGTGGCTGTGCAGGGTGTCCAGCCAGGAGTTTCCGGCCCTCAGTCATACATGGAGAACATTCTTTAAAAGATGACACAGGCTGAACACTGGGAGAGTTTTCATGGCGCCAATTAGCATGGGAGGGGTTGGACTCAGTGGTTGGAAGCTGTGCTCATCTGAGTAAATGCCCCTGAACTAGAAATGATGATGTGGCTAAAATGATGCCAGTCGTACCTTCTGCCACCCCGGCGAGCAAACTGCATCGGTATTGGTATAAGCTTATATACAAGGAGGGGTTTTTCCTTTGGGGGCTAAATGAGGACTTGGGGTGTAGAAAGGCCATCGATGAAGGAGGGCAACACGGGAGTGGATGGTGTTGTGTGAAGGGCTTTGGATTTTGACATATGACTGAAAGCATTGTTTTGGTCACTTCCAAGAAATTAGCAAGGCTATTTCATAACCTTTTCACCTGCCTTCAAATGGCATAAAACCATGCTTTTCACACAAATGCCGTCTCAGATGTGGCTAATTTTATTTCTTTGTTATATAAGTGTCTAAAAGAACAGGGGTGTGTTACCTTTTTATCTCCCTAGTAGAAAATATCACCAAGAAACTCATACACGAGTGTCCCAAGATTAGACTTAACTTTGATTCTGGGATTCAAATGATATTCATTGTAATTCCTAGAAGGAAGTTAACTTGCTTAAATATTTGGAGCTAAGCTGACCAGTCGTTGGAAGTCTTTTCATTGTGCGGGCATTTACAGAGTGCCTCTTCCTGAAAGAAGGCTGTAGAACGCAGTGTGTTCATTTTCTGTAAATGTTGTTGGCTTTTGCCTTTGAGAGACTTTTCTTAGCCAACAGAAAATGACTTCTTTCTTCACTGGGTAGCATTGTAAAGCATAGTTTTGTATTTTGAATTTTTGTGTGTACTAGTTCCTTGTGATTAAGGTTGCATTGATGCTTTACAGAGTTTTTATTTTTCTTTGTGCGTCTTTCCCCCTTAGAATCTCACAGGAGCATAATGGAATGCATTATGCCTTAGGTCTAAATTGACCAGTGAGTAAGATGTCCTCTGAGGCACTATCCCTTTTGTTTCAGGGCCATGGCACTGGGCCTCTACTTATGTAAATTGTCGTTTGAGAAATTTATTTTATGCTTAAACAGTTGACAGGGTCATGTGACTTTGATCTCTAATGATAGAGCTACAGGCAGATGCAGTGATGTCCCTGACCTCCTTCACTTGTGTTGTGTTTGTACTCTGAACCGGACTACATGTCCTTTTCTTTCATTTGTGTGTCAGGTCCTCTAGCTAAGTTATGGACCTTGTAGAAAAATGAATGGAAGTGGTGTCTCATGTCAAGTAGATTCCCCAAAGGGTTTTGAAGAGCTGAGGTTACTGATTAAAAGATCCAGAGATGAAATGTAGATTTAGCTTTTTTTTTTTGGTGACTTCCTTAGTGCCTTGTGTTTTTAATAATGAAGTTTCTGCTTGTTGTCAAGAGCAGTCTCTAAATGGCTTCTGCATAGGCTCCCCCTAGAATATGAGGAGAATTTTATTTATTTTGCCTTTCTCTTAAAAGAGAAGTTAAATATTTATGTTTCTCTGGATTGGTGCTTTCTTTACCTGTACTTATATCAAAGGAACATGTTTTCCATTGTAGGCCACTGTATTAAGCAGGGTCTCTAGAGGACCAGAATTGATAGAATGAATGTGTGTGTGTGTGTGTGAATATGTATATACACTTATAAATACTTATGTATTTATATACACACATATATAAAAAAACTGTGTGTGTATAGAGGGGATTTATTAGATTGGTTTACAGACTGTGGTCCTGCTAAGTCCAATAAAGATTGTCTCTTGACAGAAAGTCCAAGACCAGCGGGTCTTAAATATAATTTGGAATCCTGATGAAGTAGGCTCTAACATTGGTGATGGAATATCCAGCAGCAGGATGTATATTACCTTGCCAGTGAGAATGGCCGTCACCAGAAGGTGTAGTCCAGATTTCGGGTGGTTCTTAGGATCTCAAATAACCCAATTAGCTAAAAGTTCCTCCCAGTGTGCCTAGCTGCTTGGGTTGTTAACTCCAGATATAGTGAAGTTGACAGCCAAGAATCCCCATCACAAGTCCACCTTTCGTCAACTTGACACAGAATCATATCTCTTTATATAGTGCTTAGTTGAAATCAATAGCTAGGTCATAATTATGCCTAACGTCCTATAACTATCCCTTTTAGAACCCAAGCACATTGTATATTTTAGAACAGGTGGTAGTGTTCCTTGAGGGGCATTCTTGAACTATCTCATGACTTAAATATGATTACCACTGACAGTATCTCAATTGACGCTATATTAAATGATAAAGAAATTGAGAAAAAAACACAAATATCTGCACAAACACATTAACAAAATATGACAAACACTCAGGTCAGTTACAATCTCTGTTTCTGCAGCTGGTCCCATGGCCTTGGCTAGTGTTTATAGCAACCTTCCTCTGCTACTCATTCTGTATTTTCTCCACCTCCAGCAAGTACCTTAGCAGGCCTTGGCTCTTTTGCTGGAGAGACCCATACCGTCATTCCTGGAGTTCTGGGCCTTTTGTCATCATACCTGAATTGGGCTATTTTAGTTTCCCATTGACTTTAATCACAGGACAGGGTAGCACCAGGAGATCTGCACTTAACCTTTCTTACCTCCATTATGGAAAGGCAGGCAGATTTCCCCATGGTAATCTGGATCGATCACTCCTCCCAACCCTGTTACTCCTTTTTAAAAATTGTTTTTAATTAAGCTATATATTCTTCTCCTCTTCTCTCCCTTCCTTCTACTCCCCTTCTACCGTCTCCCATGATCCCTACACTCCCAATTTACTGTGTGTTTATATATGTATGGATGAATATGTGTATGGGGGTTCATATATGTTTATGTGTGTGCAGGCCTGAGGTTTGTGTCAGGTCTCTCCCATATCTTTTCTATGCCTCTATCACGACAGGGTTTCTCAAGTCAACCCATAGCGTGAGAAATTAGGCTAATCACACAAGCTATCTTCTTCTAAGGTTATGCTGACTCCGTCTTCCAAAGACTGGGATTATAATTGGACTGACTTGCGTATCCAGCATTTACATGGGTGCTAAGAATCCATACACTAGTCCTTATGTTTGAGAGGCAAGCCCTTTACCCATTGAGCCATCTCCCCTGCCTTTCATTTTGTGTTCTCTCAAGGAATGAATTAAACTTCATCTATTTCTGCATTCTTTTTTTTTTCTCTTTTTATTTTCTGGTCAGAGTTTCTCTATGTGGTCCTGGCTGTCCAGGAACTCCCTCTGTAGACCAGGTTGCCCTCGAATTCAGAGATCCACATGTCTCTGCCAATCTCAGAGACCACTACACCCCCCAGCTTATCTCTTCATTCTTAACTGTTATAGTAACCTATATGTCATGTCTATTAGATGTATTCTACTAAATGTGCAGTGAGACCTCATTGTGGTCTTGATTTGTGTCTTCCTAATGACTTCCAGTGTTGGACTTATTTTCAGGTGCTTCTTGGAAGACTATATTATAGAGAATATTTTATACTGAGATTTCGAGTGTTGTTCTATTAAAGTATATTTGTATTATTCAGAGGTTCAAATATGAGAATGTATTTTGAATTTTATTAAGAACAGTTTCAAATGCTCACATTTTGTCTATTGTTTTTTCCCAAAGTTTGTTTAGGAAGTTTATAGAGGTATATACATAGTGCTCATCTGTCAAAAATATTTACTAACAATGGCTGCCAGCTTAGAAATGAAAATGATTGGAGAGGAATGGTTTAGACTATTTTAACTACATAAAATTTTAGTACACTTGGAGTTGGTTGGAGTTGGTAGCTAGCAAGTATTGATCAGTATTATGAGTAGTTGATTCTAATGTACAGTGAAGACAACCTGGGATCAGGCAAGATATCTACAGCTTCACTTTCTTCAAAGTTTATTTATTTATAATTTTGAGATATATTTATTTTTATGTATGAGTGTTTTGCCTGCTTCTCCACCATGTATGTGCCTGGTAATGTCATGTGCCAGTAGATGGTCAGATTCCCTGGTAATGGAGTTACAGATGGCTGTGAGTAACCATGTGGGTTCTCGGAATTGAACTTGGGTCCTCTGCAAGTACAAGAAATTCCCCTAACTGTCAAGGCATCTTTCCCATCCCTAACTTCTTCAAAATTTAATCATTGAATTACTTATTATATAACCCAGAAATCCCATTTCTGGTAATATATTCAAGATAAGTGAAAATGTGTTCGTGCAAAAGCATTTGTGTGTAGACACAAAATGTTTACAACAGTGTTATTCCTAAGAGCTACCCAGTAGAACAATTCTGATACTCATCTAGTCAACTAAGAGTCTAAATTTACATTCATCCAGTCATGTTAATTCAGTTAATTAAATTTGTCTACCATGCATAAAGAGCTTTAACACTTTAAAGATACAAGGGCACAATGATAAACATGTTTTAACCATCAGGAAACTTCTAGTCTAATAAATTCAAGACCTGAACAAAGGGGTGTCTCAAGAACTTACCTATTTGTAGTGGTGGACGATCTTAGAAAGCAGGAATGTAAGTTGCTTTGGAAATTTAGGGGATTTGTGCTAGTGTAAGAATGCCATCACAATGTCTACTGTTAGTGAGACATTTTCTAGTTAATGATATTAATGTGGAAGAATTAGTTTTTGTTTGTTTGTTTTTCCTCATTGCAGTAAACAAGTACCCCACAACTTGAGACAGGAAGGATTGTTCTGGGTCATGGTTTGCAAGGGTATTGTCCACCATAGCATTGAAGACATGCTAGAATTGGAGGCTGTGTGGGAGTGTATGACCTGGGCTGCACGTCTTGGCAGACCAGGAAGTGGAAAAGGAGAATGCTGGTATCTCCTCTTTTTCCTTTTCTTCATTCAGCGCCCAGGGTGAGCCTTCTTCCTTAAACTTCTCTGGACTCATAGACACACATAAAACTTCTCATAGACACACCCAAACACAAGTCCTCCATGATTATGACCCAGTCGAGTTGACAGTGACGATTAAGCACTGCTAGCTTGTTCAGTTATTTCTGTTATTTTTTTTGTGTGTGAAATTTCCTGGCTCCTTAGTTTTGTGTTCCTCCCAGTGTGCCCCACGGTATTCCATCACATGTGAGCATCATAATTGGCAATAAATGTTTGTTCCCATGTTCATGAGCTGTGAGCTAGTTTTGGTGCATATTCTCTTCTATTTATTTATTTATTTATTTATTTATTTATTTATTTATTTATTTATTTATTATGTATACAATATTGTGTCTGTGTCCATGCCCGCAGGCCAGAAGAGGGCACCAGACCCCATTACAGATGGTTGTGAGCCACCATGTGGTTGCTGGGAATTGAACTCAGGACCTTTGGTAGAGCAAGCAATGCTCTTAACCTCTGAGCCAACTCTCCAGCCCGTGTATTCTCTTCTTTATCTCTATTCCTAATTTTAATAGAAGGATCAGCTTAGTATGAAATGTTGCCATCTATTTATTTATGAGACACCTTGGATTACCCATGAACATCTTTATTCATTTTATCTTACTATTTCAATGCTTTCTACTTTTTAAAATATGTGTATGAGTTTTAAATGTTCTTTTATTCTGTAGCACATAGTTTTTATTTAAAAATCAGAAAATATAAATTAAGAAAACTTAAAAACAAAAAGTAAGCCATAATTGATGGGGGAGTGTCATATCAATCTGTTGATTTCATTGGCTGAGCAATAAAAGAAACTGCTTGGCTGGCCCTGATAGGTTAGAACATAGATGGGAGGAGTAAACAGAATAGGATGCTGGGCTGAAGAGGAAGTGAGGTCAGACTCTGCCCTGCTTCCAGAGGGACCGGACAGCCGCCATGCTCGGCTCTCCCAGGCAGCTGCAACCCACGATGGACTTAGGCTAGAATCTTCCCGGTAAGCGCACCTTGGGGTGCTTACACACATCATTAGAAATGGGCTAGTCCAGGTGCGAGAATTAGCCTGTAAGGGCTAGAGTTCATGGGCCAAGCAGTTAAATGAATACAGTTTGTGTGTTGTTATTTCGGGCATGAGCTAGCCAAGTGGCTGGGGTGTTGGGGACGCAGCCCCGCCACTCCATATTTCAACACATAATGTCATTACTTAGAAGCAACTCAAAGAATGTTTCATGTTTAATTTTATGATACTCAGTGTGCATGCCTTTGTATATCTGTATACATATTTTAATAACTGTATGAACTTAGTTGTAGAGTGTTTGTATTGTCTTTTCACTGGTCCATGAGTAATGGATATTTCTCTCTGACATATACAGTGCTGCTGTTTTAATTTTAGAGTTAAGATTCAAGCCATCCTCCAAATATTTCTGTAAGCTAGGTTTTTGGAATGGGCTTGCTGCTCCAACTGTGTGTAATTACAACTCCAGCAGTTATTTTCACCTGAGCTGCTGCCTGAGTGATTTAGATTGCTATTCTCTCTGAGTACTCTCCTGTGTGGTCTCTCAGCTTTTCATAAGTGTCTCAATACTGTTTTGGAAAACATGACTGATCCCTGTAACTGAATTCCTTTTTTTTTTCCTGGTGTGTGTGACTAGGTCTTGAATCTCCTGTGACAATCCTAACAGTGGGCATTATTGATGATTTGGTTAGAGTTCACTGAGGATCAGCTTCAAGAGACAATGCAAGGAGAGCTTAACTATTTCTTCTTCTTTGCAACAGAAATTTGTAATTATTTTCTTGTAGCATGCAATTGTGAGCATGGGAGACCCCAGAGCATATCTGGACTTAGGTAGGCTCCTCGGGGCATTTCTGTGGGAGGAGTCTTTATGCTAAAGTGTGTTCTTCCTATCCTAGGTGCCTTGTTCTTAGTCCTAGGCTATATTGCTCAGGGTTGAAACTAGAGTTAGTGTAGCAATGTGCCCGTTCTTTGTTCCCGTGTGAAGCTGATGTCTAGTTTTGCTTCATTCCCCACCCTTGAAGTTACAATGAATAGAGTCAAAGGAAATGGCCAAATCGCCATTATTTCCCTTCCATAACTGTAAACCAAAGCCAGCCTATGTAAACGCAGCCAACATCCTGATACCTCCTGCTAGATTTCTCTGGTCTTATTAGCTTCAGCCCCGCAAATGTTTTAGCAGGTCAAATTCTGTGTCATGAGAGGAAGTATAAAAGAATCCAAAGATGAAATGCATTGTTACAATTGCTGTGCTTCACCTGACCCCGGTGCTTCTGCCAAGTGACATTGTAGACGTTTCCTGGAGAGTGCAGCTGGCACTGTGGGATGAATCAGGTCCAGTGAATGTGCTAGGTATCCAGGCTCTCTGGCTCTGACTGCGATGGTTAATGTAGGAAGTTCACGATGACCATCAGAACCAAACGGTGACGCATCCAACTCGCTGAGTGTGCTGGTCTCGGAAATAACTGAAGTTAGACACACTGAACAAAAATGTGCTCTCCTTTTGTTACTGCTTCCAAATAAACTGTTACTGCAACACAAACACTCCCGTCCACGTGTATGTTAATGATGAATGTTTTGTTTAAAAAGGAAGTGCTGAGGAATTGTTAGCAGTGTTCATATGGACTATGAACTGAAAATGTGCTGTTTAACCCATTACAGAAAGAATTGCCAATACCCAGACTTAGCTTGATGTGTTTATTTTAAAAGATTTATTTCTGTTTTTATGATGTATATTTGTCTGTATAAGAGTATGTGCACATGAATGCAGGTGTCCACAGAGGCCTGAGGATTTGGATTTTCCCTGGAGTTGGAGCTGGTCGGCAGCTGTGAGCCTTTTGATATGGATGCTGGGAACTGAACATAGAGACTCTTTATGAGTATGTGTTTTCACCATGGAGCCGCCTCTCTAGTCCCCAGTACCTGCTTTTCTTTTTGGTTGCCGTCAGGTTTATGGAAAATATTATAGTGGCACACTTCCAAATTACTCCAAGTGGTGTAGGCTCAGTGACTTGCATGTGGGAGACATTGTCAAAGTCCAGAAGCCTGAGCATTTCTTACTGTTGGGGTTTTCCTCAGTGACCCCTGGTCGAGGCCTGTCTCTCCACTGTTTCCCCTCCCTCTCCTCTTCCTCTGTTGGATGGATTCACTTTTCATAGGACCTGTGAATCGGCTTCATCTGATGTGCGATATGGCTTGTCATCTTGTGATGGACCTTCTTATTGGGGACCACAGATCTCCTTGCACATGTACTTGTTGGTTTGGGGTTGTCACCCTGATTATCTCCATGCTGACCTTGGGCTGCTGCCTCGATGGTTTTGGTGTAAAGGTGTTTCATATTGGTGGGACTTGGTAAAAGAAGAAACAGATATCACCCGTAATACCTATTAAAACTCACAACATACACGGGGATAAGGTGGGGAGGAGAAAGATGTGATTTCTAACAATTGCTGTTTAGTCATGGCATTATTCATTCAAAAATTATTTTATTATATTTTCACAGGTTCTTTGAGTATATATTATGGCTTCCACTTCTGTGTTTTTATGGGATTCCTATGTATGCAAATGTGTCTATACATCTTTGTGTTTCTTGTGCTTTTTCTTTGCCTCTCTTTCTTCTGTTTATTTATTTTGTCCTATTCTGATTTGTTTGCTTTTGTTTTATCTTATTATTATTCTTTAGATGCCTGTTTGTTTTCTAAGGGAAACAGAAAGACTGTGGACTTGGATGTAAGGGGAGGTGTGGAGGAGGACCTCAGAGAAATTTGGGGAGGGAAAACTGTAATCAGAATAGATTATATGAAAAGAAGTCTATCTCCAATGAAAGAGACAGAAAAAAATGTTGTTTGAAAAGTTAATAATGCATATCAAGTTTTTCACACCCATCCTTACTTTCTTCCCTTCCTATCTCCCCTACTTCTTTTCCTCACAGCTTCATGCCCCCCCCCCATTTTTCACACTTTTATTTTGAAACAAGTTCTCACTATGGAGCCCTGGCTGGCCTAGAACCTTCAGCATTATGAAAATTGCTCCTTACCGCCATCTTTTTCTCCACCCCATGGTCACAGTTCTCACCCCACTCAGCCTTTCCTTCCCCACTCTTCCCCCTTCCCCCTTTATATGTTTGTGTTCTGTCCATCCTCGCTCCTTGGAAGACCCCACTCCACCCCATGACTCCTTTCTGCATCTCAAGATGCAAAGTTAGGACATCATAATAGAGAGAGCATATGTTGTTTTTCTTTCTATGTCTGCATTGCCTCACTCAGAATGGCTCATTCCAGCTCTATCCATTTACTTGTAAGTTTCATAATTTTATATTTTACAGCTGAATATTATTACATTGTATATATGAGCCATATTTTCGTTACCCATTTATCAGTTGATAGACATCTAGGCTGTTTCCATTTTCTGGCTATTGTGAATGGAACAGCTGTGACCATGGATGAACATGTGTCTCTGCAATAAATTATAGAGTTTTTTGGGTATATGTTTAGGAGTGGTACAGTTTGGTTTAGATTTTCAGGGACCTCCATACTGATTTCCATAGTAGCTAAACCAGTTTGAACTGTCACTAACAATGATCAACTTTTCTCCTTTCACCTGGTACATGCACTTGTTTTCATTTGCTTAATTGACCCCGGTTTTTCTGACAGGAATAAAAAAATTTCATAGTAGTTTTATTTTATGTTTCCCTTGACTTTGAACACTATATCTCTCCCACTCTCTCTATATATCTCTATATATTTACACTAAATAAATTTATAACAATGATATAAATTTATAAAACTAAATATATTTATATAACATATATGAATATGTTTATTAAATATAGATATTAAGCATAATCTTTAGATATTTATTTAATATATATTTCTTAGTCACTTGTATATTTTCTTTTGAGAATTCTATTTAGTTCCATACCCCTATTTTAAAATTTGGCTATTTTCTTAGTGTTTAGTGTTTTGAGTTTGTTACATATTCTAGACATTAACCCTCTGTCAACTAAATACCTGCTAAGGATCTTCCCATCGTTACTCTACCTCCTCACTGAACTGACGGTTTTCTATGATGTACAGATGTTTTTTAGTTTTGTATGAACCCATTTATCAGTGTTGCTCGTTTTGAGGGGTATTATTGCTTTTGATCTCATTATGTCTTCTTGGTTTAGCATTGGTAGACTATATGCAATAAAAATTAATTTGTTTCCTTGAGGTTTTCCAGTTTGATGGAATATAAGTTTGTGATGTGTTTTATAATTCCTCTGGGTTTCACTGGTGTCTGTTGTACTGTCTCTGTTTTTTAATCAACTTTAGTTTTATTAATTTAGATCTCTTCTTTTTCTTTCCATCATTTGGCTAATCTTTTCAAAGACCCTGCAGTTAGGTTCATTGATTCTTTGTATTGTTTGCTCTGTTTCTAAGTCATAAATTTCTGCATTGGTCTTGGTTATTTTTCCCTGCCTACTATTTTTAGGTGTTGTTTGTTCATATTTTTCTAAGGTGTCAAGGTACATCATTAAGTTGCTTCTTTGGGTTCTCTCTGATGTTTTGATGTAGGTACTTAGAACTAGAAGTCTTCTTCCCTCCTAGGATTGCCTTCATTGTATAACAAGGATTTTGGTTTGTTGTATTTTCATTCCATTCTGTTGATTTGTAATTTTGAATTTTATTTATTTAGTGATCTCTTCATCATTAAATAATATGCTATATTTCCATAACTGTAAGAATTTGTAATTTCTTTGCCATTGAGATCGAACCTTATCCCATTTGTGGTTAGACAACAAGGGGAAATTTCCATTTTCCTGTATTTGTTGAGACTATGTTTTGTGTCTCGATATGTGATCTACTTTGGTAAAAGTTTCCTGGTTTGCTGAGAAGAATCTGTAATGAGTGTTTATCGGAAATGCTCTGTAGTGACCTGGGATGTTGGTTAGCTCTACCATTTCTTCGTTTTGTTTATGATTCATCTGCTGGGGGAAGGCAGAGCATTGAAGTTCTGCACTGTTAATTTGTTGGAGTGGATCTGTTGCTTTTTAAAACTCTAGGAGCATTTGCTTTATGAAGCTGCATGTCACTGGATTTTGGGGTATAAATGTTTGGGATTGTAATGTCTTGGTGGATTGTTCCCTTGATTTATTAAAGAAGGCCACTCTGAGGTTTAATGTTGCACAGTGAGGTTTGAACATGCAAAACATCAGTTGCCCTGATAAATCGAAGCTTTTTTTGAAAATTAGCTTTTTTGAAATAAAATTTACAGACAATTAATTTCACTCAGTTAAAATACATAGTGATTTTGTATTATATTCATTTTCAACCATAACAGCTATATTTGAACCAGTTTAATCATCCCCAGAGGAATCTCCATTCTTCTCAGCTGTCATCCCAGAACACTTCCATCTCTGCCTGTACCCTGAATCTCAGCCTTATATAACTAGTGTCCTACTTCTTATCTGTAACACGATTACTAAAAACCCAGAGTCAGATATTGGGGTTCAACCTGAAGGTCAGAAAAGCAAAACGGCCAGCCCCTGGCTCTTACCTCTACCTCAGTCCAAAATGGCGATCCTGCCTCCAGCAGTCTTCAGAACGAGATTGTGAATTTCGATAGACATATATTCAAAGAAAGGTACCATAGAGACATTCTGTATATGTTGTATATAGCCATTGTATCTTATTACAGCACAAATATCACTACATTTCCCCCTTTTGTCTAAATAAAAAGAATGCTCTAACATAAGAAAAACTATATACAATATGTACAATGACTGTATACAATATAGAATTCATATAGAATGAATGTATATAATAGATGAGGAGATTTAAGGCTATTTTCAAAGTATTTCCACCATTGTCTTCATTCTGTTACTTGATGTCTATTCTGTTCTTTCTTTCTTTCTTTCTTTCTTTCTTTCTTTCTTTCTTTCTTTCTTTCTCTCTTTCTTTCTTTTTATATGTCTTTTATATGAGACAGGGTTTATTTGTGTAACAGCCCTGGCTAAACTGGAACTCACTCTGTAGACCAGGCTGTCCTTGAACTCACAGAGATCCACCTTCCCCTGACTCCTGAGTGCTGGGATTAAAGGCATGCACCCCCTGGCTTCTATGACAAACTAATGTAGCTACTGGGATTAAAGGTGTGCCTGGTCTGTAAGACTGACCAGGGTGGCTGTTTTGCTCTGATCTTCAGACAAGCTTTATTTATTAAAATGCAATGAAATATCATCACCACAAATATCTCTATAGCTTTACCAGTTTGGACATCTCATGTAAGTGAACCACATAGTATGAGGTGTTCCATGATGACTTGTACATAGGGTAGTGTTTTCCAGGAGTCAAATGCTAAGTGTCCTCTTCTAGGATGCTATTCTTCTTAATGTCTTACAGGAAATGGAAAATCTTTTCTCCAGTTACTTACCTTAATTTGTGTGTGTGTGTGTATGTATGTGTGTATGTATGTATGTATGTGTGTGTGTGTGTGTGCGCACATGCACGCGCACACACACAGGCACATGTGCACACATGCACAAACACACACAGAGTATTTCTCTGTGTATGTTTATGGATTATGTAGTTACCAGCAGATGTGTACTTGGGATGTCACAGGAATTAGTCTTGGCTTACATTTTTGGGAAGGAGGAGCAAAAACTGTATTTGTCAGTAAAATAGTGCATAACGCTGGAATTATGTTTCCCATGCGTGGTATAAAACATTTAACGCTGTTTTGAAAAAGTACAGATAACTATTTTAAACTTTCATGTTTCTGTGTAAAATAAAATTTAAGTAGGAGGATGGAGAAACCATAAATGTCAGTTCTTATGAAAGAGTGGCCTCTGTGCCAAATATAACTCTGAAACTACGGTAGTGTTAGATGTCATATACAAAGCTTTATGTAAGACATAGGAAACCAAATACATTATTTTAATTAAAGTAAAATCAGAGTCATAAAGGCGTGTATATTTCTGTTACAGTATTCTATGTGTTAGTTGCTGTATGTGTGTGGTTGCTGTACTAGTCACGTGTCTGTTGCTGTGCTAAAGCAGCATGGCTAAGGTAACGTAGAGTTTGTTCAGGCTGTGGTTCCAGAGGGTTAACAGCCATCATGGCGGGGTGGCATGACACCTGGAGCAGGAAGCTCAGAACCTGGTCCTGAACTGTGAGCAAAAGAAGGCAGTGAACTGGCAAAGCCGCACCACGAAACCTTCCCAGTAGTGCTACCAGCTGGGGATCAATTGTTCAATGCCCGGGACTCTGTTCAAAGTCTCACTTCTAAGACTCCAGGCATTTTCTTAATTCTAATTCTAATAAAATAAAAAACAAATTATATACTTCTAATATATAATGACACAGAATATACATTACTCTCACCAAAGGGAGAAATGGGCACATAGTTGAGGAAATATTGATCAAAACAAGACTGAAAGTCAGCAGTGCAGAGCCCAGATCCGACGGCTCAATGTCTGGTGTTAATAGGCTCTGTCCTTCCAGCTTTGCTGCCTGCGACATGCATCTTTTTCTTAAATGGGTTCCTCTCCTTTGTGAAGTTTAGCAGGTAATCCATTACTTTGGCATGTCTAGCATCTTGCAGTTTCTATTACAGCCCATGGTTCTCTTTCACAGCGTCATGGCCTCGTAGGGTCTTTTGCTCTCTCAGAGTCTTCAAACAGGGACTCCCCTGCCACATGCTGCTTGACCTCAGTGGCTCTCAGAAACCATGGGATAATTCTATGGCCTCTTTACTCTTGCGTTCTTTATGCCTCCAAAGCCAGCATCATGAGAACAGCACTGCCAAGCTCTGCTGCCAGCTCAGGACGAGCCCTGCCCCCTTGAGCTCCACTAGCAGCAGTGCTCTTATTCAGTTGTTTTCTAGGGGCAGACACTGCCTTCAGCCTTCTTTCACAGTTTTGAAGCTCATGTAGGTGACCACTTGCTCTGAGGGCATCCTCCCGCTGGAGGCCTCTCCCAATGTCACTGAGCTTACATCTTTCAGCACAAGGCTCGTCTGCAGCATTGTCTAGGGTGCTGCTCTTCTTTTCCTTAATCTGTTATATATTGGAATATCTACTCTTTTTAAATTGCAAACCTACGTAACTGTCATTTATAACAACCACACCAGAGATTTAATATTATGCTTCCTTGAATTAGCCTTTGTCAAAGATATTAGACCCTTGCTTTTAACTGGACACTCAGGCCAGTTCTTAGGACAAGGGCAGATGGCATACAGAGTCTTCGCCAAAATACCACACAAGAAGCTTCTGGACATTTTCCTCATGCGTGTGTTCCTCTCTGAAACCCCTGTGTAGTGCCGCCACAGTCTGCATAGCTCTTAGCACTCTGTCTTCCCAGCTTCTCATAAGATGACCCTCAGAGGCTGCTGATAGCGTTCAACCACTTTCCAGTCCAACGTTCCATATTCCACATTCCTCAAAAATGAACACGGTCCGGTTATTCACACCAACAACCGGGACTCCTGGTACCAACTTCTGCACTAGTTACTTTTCTTTCTCTGTGAAAAGGACCGTGGCTAAGGTAACTTATAGACAAAAGAGTTTATCTGAGCTTATTGTTCTAGAGCAGTGAGCTTGTCAAAGCACGACAGCCAGAGGAGGGAGCTGAGAACTCTCCTCAAGGAATGCAAGCACAGAGCAAAGGGAGAGCAAACTAAGCATGAGGGAGACTGTTTAACCTCAGCAGTTTCCTCCAGTGATGTGGACCTCCTCCATCAAGGCTGTACTACCTAAACCTTCCCGAAACAGCGGCACCAACTGAGCACCGCCAAAACTGAAAAATCAGAAAGTATAGAGGAGATCAAGAAAAGATTAAAAATCCTAACTGCTATGTATCCAATGAAATTAAACATAGTGATTATGCATTCTCCCTTGACTTTTTGTGACTATCTGTGTGGAGTTCACACATGTACATGGGTATGTTTTGCATGTCTGCACAGGTTGACATTGGATGTCTTCCTCTGTTACTTTTCACCTTAAATATTAAGTCAGGATTTCTTCCTTGAATCCAGAGATTGCCAGTTCAGCCAGCTTGCTTTTGAGAGCCTCTGTCTCCACTTTTAGAGTAAGTACTGGGATTACAGCTGGGTTGCTCTGCCCACATGGATGCTGTACATCAGTATTCTGGGCCTCACACTTCTGTGAAAAGTGCTTTACCACTGAGCCATCTTCCCAGCCCCTCCAAATTGTTGTTTATAACTAACATTTTATCAGGGGCACAGCACTGTGTTGGTAGCCTATTTTGGCATCTAATTGAATGAGCACATGGTTACAATATAGTTAATGAGTTTCAGATTGTGGGATACTGATTTTGTTATTACTATTCCTGTTATTTTTATAGAATGCATCCTGATAATTGATTTCTTAATCCTTACAGTTCTTTTGTTAGTTACTGATTTGCTTTTATTGGTGATTCTTTTTTTTTTTTGGCAAGTATACAATTACATTTAAAATGTGTTAGGGGAAAGAAGCATTGATTAGTTCAAAATAAACGAGGACTTTAAACAAAACGTTTTTATCTGAAAATTTGGATAGAGAAGTAGTAAAGCCCACAGTGCGGTTTTCTCGCCAGTCCATTAGGCAAGTGCGGGCGGCTTTCTTCGTCTTTCTTCACTGCTGGATGTGAAGGCCTGGTTTCTTCCCTTTCCTGTTTGTCTGACCTCTCCCTTCGTGTTCCATTCCCCCATCTTTGTAACAATCTCTTCCACGGCGAATAGACTCGTGGAAGTCGGTCTGCTCCCTCTCCTGTTTGTCAGCAGCTGCTGTGTGTTTTGTCAGACGGCGCCTTTGCCACTGCTGTAGCACAGATGTTTCCCTGGTACTTTCTAAAATACTCTGTTGCATTGCAGGTTATTGAGAATAATTTAAGATGGCATCAATAGCTTTCTCAGACTTGTAGAATTTTTATGAAAGTTAAATTTTGAACTTTTAGTATTTGCTTAAGAGCAGTTTGGTTTTGTTGTGCTCTTAAAAGACTTGGGTATAAGACGTCAGCATTTATGATTTGCAGCGAACAATTAATTAAAGGAGAAGTTTAAAAGCTGCTGTGTCTGTGAGAGTAAGTGACTCTCTTTTAAAGGAGAATTGCTTATTTATTTTTATTTATGAGTATGTATGTGTGCCTACATGAGATTATGTGTACCATGTGTGCAGGTACCCAAGGAGGCAAGAGCATGTTGGGTTCCCAGGAACTGGAGTTATTATTGGTTGTGCGCAATTGGTGTGGGTGCTGGGAGTTACACCTAGATCATCCGCAAGGGAGGTAAATGTTCTTACCAGGTGAGCCATCTCTCTAGCCCAAGACTGAATGATTTCCCAGGGGATGGGCAGCCATGACTCTTTAAACAGACTCCATTTTCAGAGTTTCACTGTTTATCTACACGAGACCACTCTCCTTTTCATTCTCCATTCTCCTTGTCACAACCGACCTTTCTTTATGAAAGTGAGACCGACCTTTACTGGCTGCCAGTTGTTTCTGGTTCATTGCTGTCACCCACAGTAGTACTGAATGCGCCCAAATAAGGGGCATTGAAAACACCAACCTGGAAAAGCAGTTTAAAATCAACTCACCATTTCTGCTCACACCGTTGCCATTTCTGACTTTTAACCCTTTCTGTCTATTGATTAATTTTATAAAATGGTTGATTGTAAATCTTGCAATGATACTTTATCTCACAGTATAGACTTAGTATTTTAATAGCTTTATATTAAATTGCAGTGTTTAGTATATATTAGCAAATAAGACGGTCACAACTGTCAATTTTATGTTAGATGCCAATCTGTGAAAGTTTTCGAGACTCTTTTAAATATTGCATTAGCAGAAATCATTCCTCACTGTCCTACATTATGCTGTGATCTCAAATTTTCCTGTTCAGTTGAAGCAGTGTGTTGTAAATGACCAGAATCTAGCAATGTTGAATATGTAATTGCTCTTTCATATTATCTCCTCCATGGTCACCTATCTGACATCAGCTTCCCTCTTATTTCTCTCTCTGTATAATTCAGACTTATGCAATTTCTCTCCACCCAGAGCTCTGTAATGCATGTTCCGGAATCAGTCTCTACCTCCCATCTTCTTGAGGATATGAAGGAAATTAGAGCAACCATTGTTTTCTCCTCTCCCTCACACCAGTGCCCCAGCTTAGTATTGGAGTACAAGACTCAATTTGCGCTCCTCAAACGGATGGAAAATAGACAAATAATTTTGAGTCTTAGGAAAATATTGGCTATCCTTAACTTGTTCTCCTTTTTAGTGTTTAACCTCATCTAACTTCAATGAAAGCTTTTTCATAGAGTATTTAGTCTATACGAATAATTTAAAAAGGTGTTTTGCCAAATAATATAAAAACTATCAGAACTTTGGGGGATCTTAAAACATTTTAGTGGCGCTATTTAGTTGTGTTTGTGTATTCAACATGTTAAAAATCTTGTCTTTCTATAAGAAAAGGCTTAGAAATTATAGTATTCTCATCTTTAAGATTCCAGTGTGAGAGGAAATGCTTTGACATTACCTTTATGATTCCTGTAAGTGGAAGAGTGCAATCAAATACTGAATTTTAGAATCCACGGTCAATTTGACTTCTTTATGAGGTGGACAATAAAACTTCCCAATATTGGAACTATTCTAGCAAAGTCTAGTGCTTATTGCCTCACCTATAATTTCCTACCCATTTAGAAATTCTACGATGAATCTATTAATGCACTTTAGTGTTTTTAACTCCAAGTATAGTCTCCTCCCTTCCTTCCTTCTTCCCTCCCTTTCTTCCTCCTCCTCCTCCTCCTCTTGCCCATTTGCATTTGTGTTTTTGCAACAGGTACCATTATGTAGCCTTTGGTTGCTTAGAACTCCCAGTGAGACCAGGTTGGGCTGAAACTTACAGAGCTACACCTCCTAAAAATCTGGCTTTCTTATTAGTAGTTACTCTCTCTCCTATGAGCTGGTAAGAGATCAGGATTCTTAGCCATTGCACTAGATCCAGTTTATCAGACACTGTATTATAAGAAGATCCCTTCTCTAGTGGAGAGTCACATGCACATGGCATTGTCAGAGCAACCACTTAAATTAATTGTGAAGTTGTCTTTAATTAACAATAGCATATTAGAGTCCCAGGGACTGGTGAACAATGGCTACTTGATCCAATCCAGTCCACTATCAGCTTTTGCAAATAATTTTTTATTGGACTAAAGACATATCCATTTGTTTATGTATTGGTCTGTACTGTTTCCTTGCTACAGGGACACAGTCCTCCAGTAGTTATAACAGTAATACTTACCCAGTGGCTCCAAAATCCAGAAGTAGTACATTTTTATTCCTTGCAGAGAAAGTCTATGATAGATGGTGATGGAATTATCAACATTATTCATTTTTTAATTTATCTATCAACAGATTTGTGAGGGAAATGCTGTGTTAGAGACTGCATTTATATGGCTGGAAAAAAACCTTGTTTGCATTTTGTTAGATATTTATCGTAGGAAACATTTTTATTTTGACTCCCTGGATTTCTCACACTGAGGAACAAGTCAATTCCTAAAAAAGACCTCCCCACTCGGATACTAGTAGGTAATACAACTTTACTGTAAGTCAGATCTTCCTACGGAGGAGATTGCTTCTACTGGAAGGGCAGTGACTCTTCTTGTTATTGGAGAGTTACAGATCATACTGTCTGTGTAAGCCAACTATTCCTATCGTTATCCCCCAAGCGTGTATACAGATGGGGTAGAAGAAGCATTTCCATTGGACAGAGAGTCATGTTAGGTTTTTGGCTAGTTTGTACTGGTTATTTAGAAATGCACTGTATAAGTCAATCTTTTCAAGTTGTTTAGGCTTAAGGGTGCACGAGAGCATCATCTTCTCAGTTTGTAATTATTTTCTATAGTATTTTTGGAGGGTCTGAAGTGACCACTTAATTTATCAAATATATGTGGCACATAGCGGATCAATTGTCATTTGAAAAGTCAGTACATACTTCTCAGTATGTGTACTCATTGTAGTCTTCTATGTTAAGATTTAAGTGAATAATATTAAATAATATTAAACTGCATGACTTTTTTCTTTAAAGATAGGTTCTTAAGTGTAGTCTAGGTTGGCCTTTAACTCATGAGCCTCCTGTGTCAATCCGCAGAGCGCTGGGGTTTATAGGCACAGGCCATCATGACCAACTATAGGTGGATGATACTTTGTTCTTCTGCTAGTAAATACTCATTGCTTTTAATTCTTTATCTTCTGGACAATATTCCTGTAGTTGTGGTTGGGTTCTTATTTAGGGGGAGGGTCTTAAGCTATGCTGACTGAATTTCTATTTTCCCTTGTCACCTTTGGAGTCTGACCTTCATTTAAGTAAAAAAAAAAAAAAAAAGCGAGAGATGGCCTTAAAAAATCAGGGTGAGGAGATGGCTTAGCAGGTTAAAGGGCTTGCATTGCAAACCTGATGACCTGTGTTTCAGATCTGGAACCCTTAAAAAGCAGGATGTAGTGAGTTCCATCGGTAACCCCAGATTCCTAAAGTGAGGTGGGAGTCAGTAGCAGGACCATCTGCTGGGTGCTTGAGGGCCAGCTATCCTGGAGTGAAGACATCAGCAGCAATAGGCTAGACCCAGACTCAGCAGGGTACAAGGAAAGAACTAAGTCCTAAAAGTATCAATAAGTATACAATGCGTTCCAGTAGCATCTATACCACTAAGAGGTGAATGTTCCCTGGACCTCTTCCTGGTGCTCTTCTGTTCCTGCAGACAAGTCAGTGAGTTTGCATTAGAAGAGTGTGTCCTTATTGGGCTGTTTCAGAAAACCCATGGCTTCTTACTCCGGGGGACAGAAAACAAACCTGACTAAAACCTCCCTAGCCCCTGAGCCAGGAACCCTCCATTGCCTGCTTAGTATGTAGATGAGTCTGTCCAATAAAAGACCATCAGCTCTTGCTTACGTAACTTGCACACTTTTTGCCTCCCTCTTCTGGTATGAGAATGCTTTAAGGGCGCACTTCAAAACACTGAGTTGTTCCTCTGAGAAACGTTGGAAATGTGTTAGTGATGTTGGGGCTTGTTAATATGGGAGTAGCAAACAATTTTCATCACTTAGCCATGGTGGGATTTAGAAAAGTGCATTTGCATTCTTTGCCATGAGCAGGACAAAGAGCAAAAGCATTGGAATGACTGTCCTTTAGATTGTAGGAGATTTAACAAGGCAACTCTGTATTTAGACCGATTTGTGTTTCTCTTCCTACAACACTGCCCTCCTGATGAACGAGTCTTAAACATTAAAGGACTGAAATCGCATAAATGAACCTGTGTTAGTCATTTTGAAAATATTTATAACCTTTAAGCCCATATTATTTGGGTAAGAAAGAGTGCTTTCCCCCCATTGTTTCTGTCTTTATGTGTGTCTTTATGCTTCCTCTTATCCCAGCTTATTGTACCTTGGTAACAGAAGCATCCTGTTCTCTGAATTGTGCATGCTGAATTGGCTTAAGAGGGCTTCTCTATGTGATGATGGCTTGAGTCCTTTAATTGTAAAGGCAGCTTCTTTTACCTTCATTATGAAAAGGGCACATGAGGCATTTTTCATAGTCTAAAGGTTTTTATAAAGCTCTCCCTCTGTTGGAGAAAAGAATCAGGACAAAGGGAGTAGGCTGCTCTCAGGAATTTCTAGAAATAGCTTTTGAAAGTAAGATTGGGAGATAGCGCTCTATTCTCCATGCAGGAACAAAGTAATTTTACAGCACAGGAATTAAGAGCAAAAGCTCCAGTGCTCCTGGGGTTTGACCCCCACATTGGTTACAGCAGCAATAACTGTCTTCTTAGCACATAAAGCATGTTTGTTTGCAGTTGTCTCCATGCAGCCTTTACTGTCAACCTCATGTGATCCAAAGAACATGCACTAGTATTGTTTCCATTTTGCAGCTGAGGAAACAGACAGAGAGATTAATGGGTTTGCCATAGTCACACAGCTATGGGATGCGAAAGCCTAGGGTCCCTGACGCCAATCCTGTGCTCTTTTTAGTGCATCTCACTGCACTCCTTAATCTTTACGCTCAGTGATACTATTGCATAAGAATAACATGGGGGAAATTATCATTTTCCTTAGCAATAAAATATGCATAATGAAACACTTGGCCCGGTATGAATTTCTTCTCAGACAAATTCAACAAGGCACTGAGTCATTTGTACTTAAGAATTAACTTGCTATCTGCATGTAATTCATAGATATCATGCCTGGCTTGATTTTATATATATATTTGTTTTTTCCTTCTCACTGTTGAATGGTAGGTTTAGTACCACTGGATGGCAGTTTCTTTAGCACTTACGGCTTTATTTCACTCTCTTCTGGTTTGTTCACTTTGACAAGTCTGTTGTTTTAAGCTGTTCCTTGACAGGTAGTTTGTGTGTTTCTTCTTTTTAGCTTTGAAGATGCTTCTTTGTTTCCATCATTTAACATTCATGGTGTTAACAACAGCAGCAACAACATTTTATCCTAAGACTGAGGTACAAGTTTATGTCTTTATTGACTCTGGATATTTTTAGCCATTATTTCTTTAGTTCTTTTTTTCTGTTCTTTTCTAACCATTAATTTTGAAATCTTATGGAGAGGTTAAAAAATATGGAAAATATATTACATAGAATGGAATAATATTTAGTTAATAGTGCCAATACCTGCAGTAACATGATGAACCTTGAAAACAGCATTCTAAATAAAAGAAGTCAACTATAACGGAGCACGTGCTCTTTGATTTCAATTACAGGAAAAGTCACACATAGTCAAAATGATAGAGACAGAGGTAGACTTGTGGTTCACAAGGGGTGGGAAGAGAGAGAAAATGGAGAATAAGCCATGAGCAGTGATTTCGAGGAAGGGTGACCAAAATGGATTCACACTGATAGGGATGCTAATACAAATTTGTACGTATGCTGAGATTCACTTACCTGGAGCAATTGTATGTGAATATGTGAATTACTTCCTTTTTTTTTTTTTTTCCTCCCCTGAGACAGGGTTTCTCTGTTTAAGAGTCCTGGCTGTCCTGGAACTTGCTTTGTAGACCAGGCTGGCCTTGAACTCACTAAGATCCACCTGCCTTTGCCTCCCAGGTGCTGGGATTAAAGGCGTGTGCCACCAGCACCCGGCATGAATTATTCCCTAAAAAAGGTTTTAATGAAACTAATATAAAAATTTGAATTCTTATCCATTTCCGATTTTCCCTAGCCTCCTGTAATCTGAATTGTTTGCTGATTTCACTTGAATATAGTTATCAAAATTGAGAGATTGACTCTGCCACCTGGCTAGTACCTCACCTGTCCGTTATGTTCAGCTATTGCCAGGTTTCCCACTCATGGTCTCTTTCGGATCCCTTTCTATTCCAGGATTCCACATGGAGTTTAGCTTTCATATTTCTGAACTCTTGTCATCTGTGCTGGTGTGTCTATCTCTTTGGCTTCCGTGATCCTGATACTCTAAAAAATTCCTGGCCAGTTATTTGGGAACATATTCCCTAATTTAGGCGTATGTGATGATGCCTCATGACTCGGCAGGACTATGTCAGAACTAAGGCTCTCATCTTAGATGTGTTGAATATCTCATTACTGTGAATGTAGACCTTGCTCCCATGTTAAGGGTGATCTCCGCCACATTTCTCTACTGTAATTCCTGTTTTTCGTTTATAATTAATAACCTTTTCTCTCTCTCGGGGGAGATGCTTTGATGTAGCGCAGCTGTCCTGTTTGCTCTCAAACCCCGTGTACCAAGTTTGGCACCCAGCAGTAGGTGCTGCTACGGCAGTGAGTCCTGTGTTGCTGGCCTGGCAGGGATTGGATTTCCACTGCCTCTGCATTTATCAGTTAGCATTCTTTCCTAAGGAAAGGCTGCTTCTTCTCTGTATGTCCGTATCCTTTGCTCCATTTGCTATATCAGTGAATATCGCTACACATTTTAATCTAATTACCGATACTGCTAGTTATTCAAATTGTTCAGGTGCTAACCATTTGGAGCATTTTAAGGGTGGCTCTGCTTTCTCCCCAAGCCCTCACCTTGTTTTTGAGAGCCTCGTTCTGGCACAGCAGTGCCATACTCGACTGACATTCTTACTCTCTCAGCCCTAGAACCAACCAGTGTCATCAAAGATTAAACTCCCTTTGTAAATATTGGTCACCATTTTTTTTTGTGTGTGTGTGTGGCAGGGGGAAGGAGTCAACTTTTTGTTAAAGTATCAGATACTTAATCTAATAAACTTAGAAGAAACACATTTTATTTTCTTTACTATTTTGTGAGCTTCGGTTCATGGCTGACTGGCCCCTTTTGCTGTTGGGTCTTTGGCAAGGAATGTTAGGTTGCGGATGATGTGGTGGAAATGGTCACTTCATCTCATGGCGGATGAGTGAAAAGGTGAAGGAGGAAGAGACTAGGACTCCACACCCCACTGTGTGTTCATGCGTGTGTGTATGCATGTATGTGGGTGGGTGCACATGCTATGGCATGTGTTTTGAGGTCAGAAGACAGCATTTGATTGTTCTCTTCTTTTGACATGTACGTCCTGGACATTAAACTCGGGTTGTCAGAGTTTGACAGTAGGTGCCTTTACTCTCTAAGAAGGCTCACCAGCCCCTTTCTTATTTTTATTTTTTTAAAGAAAAAGTCCCATGTAGTTTTGGCTGGCGTCAGACTCCCCATGACGCTGTGACGGTAACTTTGAACTTACAATTCTCCTGTCTCCACCTCCTAGATTCTATGATTACAGGTGCAATCATCAGTTATAGTGCAAAACCTTCTTATTATTGTATGCTTGCATGTGTGTGTGGATGTCATAGTGCATGTGCAGAGGTCAGAGGGCAAATTTTTTTCGAGTCTGGACACTTCTACCTTTAATTGGGTTTTGAGGTTCTGTTGGGAAAATGGCAACCTGCTGAGCCATCTAGCTGGCCCTGCTTTCTAATTGTTAGATCCCAGCACCTTTAGTTTATTATGTTAAAACTTGCCTCTTCTTTTTCACTATGTCATGCTCTTTTACTGGGATGTAAACAACATCATTATTTCTTTGATGTTTGTTGCTTTCACTTTCTTCATCCTGAGATCAGAGAGTGAAACCCTCCTCTGCTTTTCTTTCTCCCACTCACCATAGGCTCTGTCACTGGGAATTTTTAATTTTTCATTGTGAACTCATTTTTAGGTGGGCCTGTTTTTATATTTATATGCAAAATTTTGGGGTATGCATTTGAGAGTCCTTCCAGAGCTCTTCAGGTGCCCCCGCTCACTGCCATGTCTGATGTCATACTTCTTGGCCATTTGATTTTTCATCGAACCTTTAAACCAGAGATCGTTTTTCCAGGGGCTAGTATTTAAGTGGAAGTCTCATTTCCAACTCCTTGTCTTCAGCAGGCTACAGTGTATGTCTTCTATTTCTATATCAACTTTTAAAAAGAAGTTGTGCTAGGTTGTTACAAAACTGACAGCTTCCATAAAATACATGCAGCCACAATGCAAGTATATACCTATTTATTTCTGCTATTTGGTAACCCTTTTCCCCCTCTGGAATCAATCACACACTTTGGAAATTAAAAGAGGTCAGTTTGGGTAGTAATGATGACTGAGGCCTATGATTCTAGCACTTGGGAAGCCGAGGCAGAAGAACTGCATGAGTTCAAGTCCAGTCCATGCCACACAGTAAGTTCCTGCCTCAAGACCAAAATAAAACACAAAACATGAAGAAGTCAGTCTATTTCTGGACAGAGGTGAGTTATGGGTTAATGACCAGCAGAAACAGAATAAACCAGCAAAAGTCAGATCAATCTGAGACAGCCGGACAGCTCAGCCATCCTAAGGACTGCATCTGCAAGGCTCATGGAGATAAGGGAGCAGGGAGGAGGGCTGACACTAAGTAGTCTTGAGGCTGAGTTGCTCATATCCAATAGCCCAGGTTGGGAAGCTCAGAGGGTTTAAGGAAGCTGCTTTGCCAGAGGCTTTCCTCCTCTTGTTTTGGGTATACCGGGCTGTCATGTAAGGCCTGCTTTATGCTGGGATCCTGAGAGTGGTGGGACAATATTCTTTATTATGTCAATTATGTTTTAAATAAACGCTGATTGGCCAGTAGCCAGGCAGGAAGTATAAGCAGGACAACCAGACAAGAAGTAGAGGCAGGTCAATGAGAATAGGAGAATTCTGGGAAGGAGGAAGCCCATTCCTCTGCAGTCCTGGCCTAGCCACAGAAGAAGCAAGATGTAACTTTCTAGCTGAATAAGGTACCAAGCCACATGGCTAGCACAGATAAGAATAATGGGTTAATATAAGTTGTAATAGTTAATAATCTTATTAGCTAAGCCTGAGATGCTGGGCCAGTCAGTTTATACTAGTATACACCTCTGTGTGATTTTTTTTTGGGACTTAATGACTGCAGGAACTGGGCAGAACAGAAAACTCAGTCAACAGAGAGTGCCTTTGTAGGCATTATTTTTTAAACTTTTTAGGTGGAAGACAAAATTTAAAAAAATTCAAAGCTCTGAATATGCTTTAAGGGTGTATTTTTACTCCACACTCGGAGAAGACTGGCTCCCTTTGTGCTTTTGTAGCCGACAGTCCTGCGAGTTCATCGCGTGCTATTGCAGTGTGAGGCAGACCTTTCCATGTGTATTGGTTTATAGAAGTATTTGAATGACAGCCATTGTCTGACCGACCTCACATCTGAATAAAGTCTCCCCTCTTGTCTGTGGGATGGTTCTCTTTACATCTTCTCCTTAATCCTAGTCAAACACACGTCACATATCTCATTTTCACTAATTCACCCCGCTCTTAATTCCTATGAATGCCCCCCTCTTTCCAGTTTCCTTCTGCTTTGGTTAGCTTTGGTTTTGACCCAGGTTGTTAGAGTCCACACATTTCAGTTTCCAATTCACGTCCCGAATTCTGTTCTGCTCTTTTATTTTATTTTCTTTTTAATGAATTAAGGGGTGGCTATTATAATCATTCTTATTTGGTACTCTTAGATTTCTTTGTTTGCTGTTTTAGGCTTTTAAATTTTTTAATTATTTCTTTTATTTTTTTGAGATTATAATATATAATTTACCATTCTCTTTCCTTTCTGCAAGCCCTCCCATATACTTCCTTCTCAATTCATGGCCTCTTTTTTCATTAATTGCTGTTACATGCATATATCTATATCTACATAGATATACATACATACATATGTATTCATAAATACATATGTATCAAAAAATTCCCATATCTAAGGCTGAGGGATAGTTCGTTGTGGAAGAGGTTGTGTAAGAGCCAGAGGAACAGGAAGTTTGCTCTGAGATTGTGTTTCCTAGAATGTCCAGAAAAACACCTTTAAAGTCTCACTAGCCTGACTGCTTAAACATGAGCTGAACAGGAAAACATTAGACCTGCTATCTCGGATGGGGAAAGGCCTAGGAGACCTCAACCCTACACCAAGAGCTACAGGCAGTCAAGGGACGCTGAGAGTGGGAGAAGGTTTTCACCAGGGAGGAGCGCACCAATTGGTTATCGAGTGCCAAATGGTCATCCTAGTTCTTTGAATTCTTCGTTCTCTCCCTAAGACTTTTTTCCTGCTCCCCCACCCAGTGTTTCATTGCCTTTGGTACTTGAGGAAAACAGATAATTTCTTACATTCAACTGTGCTGGGTGAGTTAAGGCCAAGAAGCAGGCTACATGGTCATTGCCTTTCAAGATCTTAATATCTAGTTGAAGAGACAGTTTCCGTACACAAAAATAGTGAGCAACACCAGTGTATAATTAAATGCTAAACTGAGTGGCATAGCAATTTAAGTGTTAGAAGTTGAAGGGAAAAAGAGAAATAAAGAGAGGACTTGAATTTTAAGAGAAAACCTTAATGAGGAAGTGGGATTTAAAATAGGACTTGAAATAACCAAGATTAGCATCAGGTGGGCATTTAAGGGAAGGGGTAAACAGGGACAATCAGTTTACTGGGTGTGACATTTCGGGAAGCTCTGCAGCCCTTCTGTCTCAGGGAGTGAAAGTAGAGGTGCAGGAAGGAGGAGAGTTAGTGGCTACCTTGACTTGGCGACCACATGAAATTTTGAAGAGTCACAGAGGAGGGTTAGCGAACCATGGTTCCTTATGGAGTAAGACTCTTTATTTTGTGGGTTCCTCAATTCTGAAATCTCTGGAGATATCTTTTCTTTTTAAAAGACATTGGACCATATCCTTTGGTGTTCTAGGAATTCTGTGACCCACCTGCCTTCCAAGCATGCATACAGTTTTTGCCAACACACAATTTTTCATAATTGGCTTGCTGTCTTTGGTGCACATGCCCATTCCTTCTCCAAGTTCTTTCTCAAACCTTACCATCTCTTGACACCCAATGACAGGATTCCCACCCACTGACATTTCTTACCTTCCTCGATTCTTCTTTCAACTGTTTCATGTTCAAAACAGTTCTAGTCATGCCAAGTAACAGAATCCCATGTTTCACTTCGTTTCTAATACAGCTTGATAAATTCAACAGACGGAAGTGCATTTTATGTTTTGTTCCCTCCTGATTCTGTGTACTGCTTTGGATGTGTGCATGCTGCTTTGTGGGTAGCTATTAAAGAATTACATCTTTTAAATTAATATTAATTATTACTTTTGAAACATCAATTATTTGAAATCCCAGAGCTGTTTGTGTGTGTGTGTGTGAATATGCTCACTATCATGCCTTGCCCATAATATTTCTTTTTTAGTAAATATTTGTTCAAGTCAGATTATGTAGTAGATTCCAAAGCAAAGAATATTTATTTTTCTGCTGTTTCATGGGAAGAAGAAATTAGAGCAAAAACTATGAATCCAAGTTTTTTTGGAGGTATGGTTTCTGCTCTTTTATCTTGGGTCATGTCTTAATACATGTCTTTAAGCATGTATTATTCATGCATCGTATGTACATCTGAAACTACTACTTCATGTAATTTTTCTTGAATAATTGGTTTGTAGATAGAGATAAGTTGTATACATAAATTACAGCGCAAACCAAGAGTTGGGTATTTTTAAAGAATTAATCCTATTAAATTCTAATTGGTTCTTTGTTGGTACTTTTCTTGCCCGTGTCTTAAAATTGTTAATAAAATATTAATCAGTGAGGCCAGGTGGTGGTGACTCACACCTTTAATCGCAGCACTTGGGAGGTAGAGGCAGGTGGATCTCAGTGAATTTGAGGTCATCCTGTTCTACAAAAGTGAGTTCCAGTCCATCCAGGTCTGTTACACAGAGAAACCCTGTCTCGAGAAAACAAAAACCAAACAAACAGGAAAAAAAAGTAGGATCAAATTATCAGGACAGATAGGACTGTCTTGAAAAGCTAAAAACCAAAAGGAAAGAAAGAAAATACCATTCAGTGGCTAGCAATCATTTGGTGAGAGCTAAAATTAACATTAAGGAAGACTTGAATGACTGTGAAATCAGATATTGTAATGACTAGGAACACTGGCTTGAGGAAATTAGGGAACTGACGTTACATTTGTGTTTGCATTCAGATTTAATGCTTAGCAACCTCTTTATCTGAAATCACTTTAAAAATCCTCAAATTATTTAAAATAAAATTATTTTGTTATATCATTATATAATAAACATTTATTAACATTTCTCTAAGGCAAATTTAGTTGAGAATTTTTTATTTATATTTATTAATCTCCCCTCCAATTTTCTGAATGAAATATTTTACTCTTTTGTGTGTGTGTGTTTCTGGGGTGGATGTTAAAAAAAGGTGTGTGTGTGTGTGTATATATATATATATATATATATATACACACGTATCAAATCTGGAGTTAATGTTGTATGTCTTATTGGGACACAGCACCTGAGAGAGTGACTTAAAGAGGCAGAGGCAGCTTTGCTCCACTCCCACTGCAGAGGTGCCATCTCATTCTCGTGTTTTTGTAGCTTTGGGCTCCAGGAAGGCAAAGCACCATGACAGAGAAGGCCTGGTCATCTCATGGCAGCCTAGGATGTTTGGGAGGAGGGTGGGGTCAGAGGCAAGCCGGGGAGGGAAGGGAGAATGCCAAGCACAAGGAGCACTGTTCGTGAGCAGGTGACCCCCTTTGTCTAACAGGTGCCTCTTCCTCATCAACTTATTGGTGTGGGTAGAACACTCATGGACTCCACCTTCGAAGGGCTTCATGAGCTAGGCCAAGCCTTGGGGTGAGGTGACTTCATGAGCTAGGCCAAACCTTGGGGTGAGGTGCGGTGTGCTTGATATTTAAACTACAGTAGGGAAAGGTGTTTGATAACTGAAACAAAGCAGTTAGAAAACAATTTTATGAGACATGCTGCATCTTCAACAATTTACGGTAACTACCTTATAACATCTTACTTTGTAGCAGTGGCCTTCTTTCTTTTTATATTGTAATGGAGCCCTCTTGGCTACTCTGTGCAGGACTGGGTACCAAGCACAGGGCCTCCTACATGCTAAGGGTAGTCTCACTGATCTCAGAGCTACATCCACAGTGCCCTTCCTTTCTTCTTTTCTTTTTTAACTTCTGTTTTGAGACAGGGTCTTGCTAAGTTGTCCAGTCTGGCCTTGAATTTGTTTTGCAGTACAGATGAACTTGATTTGGCATCCTATTGCCTTAGCTTCCAGAGAAGTCAGGATTACATACGTGTGCCAGGATGCCTGGATTGCAGTGCTCCAGGGAGTCCATCTTAGTTTGGTGCCTGGGTCACAGTGCTCCAGGGAGTCCATCTGAGTTTGGTGCCTGGATTGCAGTGCTCCAGGAAGTCCATCTGAGTTTGCCTTTACTCAGTCACTGACTTTTCCATCTGCTTCACAGGTTGTCTGCGTCCGCTCTACTTGGAATGCTCTCTCTCCAAGGCTGAGCTGTGACACGAGGCCACTCATATTGAAGGCCCTGAGTGAACTGTTTTCCCTGGTTCCCTCCTTAGCAGTCAGTACAGCTGAATACGAGGTATGTCTTTAGAGCCCGAGATTCTGTGTTTTAAGGAAAGGTTTGTGATGTGATACCTACTTTCAAAATTAATTCTTCATTTTAACAGCATAAAAGATTGTGTTTTTATTATGAGTATTGTCAGGATTTTAAAAATATGTTTCATGGTAAAAGTACTGTTGCTAAAATAACAGTATATAAGACTAGTTGTTTAAAACCATTTGTTAATGTTTTAAGTCATAAAATATAAGCAATAAAACTTACAAAGTCAGAATGTATTCTCCCAGTTTTATAAAGTCATGTTTATCATTATAATAGCCTGAAACACTTGTGAGAGTCTTTGCTGTAAGATTTATATGGTGCTGCTTGATACTGCATTCCTAGTACTTCTTTGAATGAAATAGTCAAATAATAAAGATTATATTTGTGTCTTCACTTTTATAAGCTACAGTCTCTTTCTGGTCAGTACTTCTTTTCCTTCCAAGAGCTGCAGTGTGTTTTGACTGGTGAGCGTCCAGCTTACTGAATCAAGGACTTGAATAAACCACCAGGCTTTAAGATTCTGTAACAGTCCTTTGTGTGTTTAGATCTGAAGATAGACAGAAGTATCAGAACATACTTCTTGAAAGATTTATTTTTATTTCTGTGTGTGTGCCCCATGTGTGCATATGTGTGTGCCATGTGTGTTTGGGTATATTCAGAGGCCAGAAAAAATGTGTTGCATTCTCTGGAGCTGGAGTTACAAATGGCTATGTGTCTAGCCTGGGTTCTTGGACACTAACACAGGTCCTCTAGAACAGCAGGAATTTTTTTTAATATTTATTTATTATGTATACAATATTCTGTCTGTGTGTATGCCTGCGGGCCAGAAGAGGGCACCAGACTTCATTACAGATGGTTGTGAGCCACCATGTGGTTGCTGGGAATTGAACTCAGGACCTTTGGAAGAGCAGGCAATGCTCTTAACCACTGAGCCATCTCTCCAGCCCAGCAGGAAATGTTTTTAACTGTTGAACTGTTTCTTTAGCCCTATATCTCATTATTTAAATTGATCCACAATGAATAAAATCAAATTCATCATAGCTGTGGTTGAACATTTAGGACTACGCCTGCACAAAGTATATACTAGGTAGTAGTTGCTGAATGAACTGTGTAACCAGTGCAGGGTATTTCGAGTTTGTTTTTATGTGTAGGCTTTTGTTTTATAATATTAAGGAAAGAATTCAGTTGTTACCCATAGGGTATGTGACATAGCGGTTATCTCTGTTTGGTACTCAACCTTACCTTGTTCAGAGCCGATAGGATGAGTGATCAGGAGCTCAAACTAAATCTACAATAATGGTGTTTTGTGCTCATTCGTTTTCTGTACTCAAGGGCAGAAATCCTATACTCTTGAATTGCTAGTAGTTGGAATTATTCAAATTTCATTATCTGCTACTTTGTGGTGTGGTTTTTATGAGTTGCTTTTGATGTTTGTATATTCATGACTGATAAATGCCTTTTGACTTAGGTTATCTTTTCTTTCAGATTTTGCATCTACTTAGTTTGTCTTTATATAATCAATGTTTTTCTGTTATTCAGGCAGACTGCATTGAGACCATTTAATCCATTTCTTCTCTCTAAGTCAGGGTGGTCTTTGCAGGAGCAGTTTTCCACTGTTAGCAGAGATGAAAACACAGTGGAGAGATTCTGCCTCCCTCCTTCCTTCCACCGTCCTCCTTAGCCTCTCCTCCTCCCATCTGCTTTTCTCTTATTCCCTCTCTTCTCCCTCTGCTC
Organism: Alexandromys fortis; assembly: GCF_014885135.2. NCBI lineage: Eukaryota > Metazoa > Chordata > Mammalia > Rodentia > Cricetidae > Alexandromys > Alexandromys fortis. The sequence goes on along the minus strand of NW_026067976.1, from coordinate 1,633,050 downwards.
CTCCTTATCTTTCCTCCTTCCCCTCTCTCTTCTGTCTGTCCTAGCTCTCTGGCTCCTCCTATGTGTGTGTTTAGGTAGCTCTCTTTTAACTGCTTGCCACTTAGTTAGGTTGAAGCTAGAGTTAAATTCAGTCCCTCAAAGCATTTCTTACATTACTTCCGTTCCTAGTCACTTCAGAGCTTTCAGTTCATCTCAAGTGAAGTCCAGCAAACAAACCCTGTCTTCTACAACATGGCAGTTCCCTGTTATTCCACACCCAGCTGTCCAGTGAAGCAAAGGGTGTCTCCAGTCATTTCTATTCCTTTTATTCATGTTATTTCCTCTGACTAGAGTTCCTTTATTTTCATTTTTAATTTAAAAATATGAATTATTAATTAAAGAATTGCTTTATCTCATGCTATCCTTCAAGAATTTTTCTCTGACAGAAGTCTGCTGCTCTCAAACTTCTTTGTGTGGTTCTATGAATGTAACTTCTATTTTATACTACAGGGACATATAATTTCCCCCCTTAAACCATAAGCAGTGAATCATAGAGTAAATGATTAAATTGGACTGTGCTTTTAAAATTGCCTCCCATAAGTTATGGTATGTTTATTCATTGACTCAGAATACATTTCTTCAAGCCATATTAGGTCTTAATGGTACTGATAAATAATAGTTTATTTCAGATTCTTACTAAAATTGAAGCACTGAGGTTTTGAATCATATCCACTTAAGAAATCAGCATTTCTCTATGGTGTCCTCAGAATCTGAGATTCTTTCTTCTATCTCTTGTATTCTATTGATTATGCTTGTTTCTGTAGGCTCTGCTCGTTGACCTAGATTTTCCATATCCAGCTGGTCCTCAGTTTGTGTTTTCTTCCTTCCATCCATTTCAGTTTTCAATTCTTTTTTTTTTCTTTTTTTTTAATTGAGAATAAGAAAAAAAAAGTTTCTGCCTCCTCCCAGCCTCCCCTTTCCCTCCCCCTCCCCCCAATCTTCTCCCCCTCCCCCCACTCTTCTCCCCCTCCCCCCACTCTTCTCCTCCTCCCCCCACTCCTCTCACCCTACCTCTCC
>NW_026067976.1:1511182-1630524 GCF_014885135.2 Alexandromys fortis | reverse complement strand
AGAAAAAAACCATATGATCATTTCATTAGATGCTGAAAAAGCATTTGACAAAATTCAACATCCCTTTATGATAAAAGTCTTGGAGAGACTAGGGATACAAGGGTCATACCTAAATATAATAAAAGCTATATACAGCAAACCGACAGCTAACATCAAATTAAACGGAGAGAAACTCAAAGCCATCCCACTAAACTCAGGAACACGACAAGGCTGCCCACTCTCGCCATACCTCTTCAATATAGTGCTTGAAGTTCTAGCAATAGCAATAAGACAACATAACGGGATCAAGGGGATTCGAATTGGAAAAGAAGAAGTTAAACTTTCGTTATTTGCAGATGATATGACAGTTTTCAATTCTTGAACTGCTTCCATTTACCTGTTTGATCGCTTTTTCTTGGTTTCCCAGGGTATCATTTACGTATTTACTCATTTCTTGGGGGACTTGACTGGGGGAGGAGGAGGGAAATGGGAGGTGGTAGAGGGGAGGAGGCAGAAATCTTTAATAAATAAATAAATAAATTTTTAAAAAAAGGGAAAAAAAAGAAATCAGCATTTATTGAGTGTCTGAAATATTCCAGGCTGGTACCTTAACTAAGTGAAAGTTGTGTCTGAACTGAGGACTTTCTAGCTAGATAGCCATCTACTAGGGGTGCCTAGTTGTACTCTGTGGTTCATGTCCTTGTCTTTCAAAGTTCAAAGGCTAGCATATGAATGTGGTAGAGGAAGCAACTAACCTTGTTAGGGAGACCAGTAGGAACGGTGATTTAATTGACGTCATCGGACTTTGACCTTGAAGATGAATAATGTTGCTTCTGGTTGACGTCTGGGGCAGGAACTTGGGAAAGCCAAGGAGGAAAGAAGAACTGAGTATGATCTGGAGGGTCCAGCACTCACCCTGACCCCGGCTGACACCAAGAAGACACTGAGTGCCAGCATGCAGACAGTTTTGTGTTTGACTAACTAGTTATGAAATAATTTTTATGTACAGGAATAGGTCTAAGGTCTGTGTTTGAAGTCTTTGCAATGAAAATGTTGCAGTGACTACTGTATGACATACACAAGCTAACGGGATTAATCACCCCACATGCTCCTGTGCACCTGCCATGCATCCAGTTGGGGGAAGGGGAACTTCTGGGCTAAAGGTTTACAGCTCTCCAGATGCTGTCATCTCAGCATCTCAGTGTGTGCTTTAGTGATCCATGTGTTCAGGTGGCTGTTTGAGTGGTTCTCCGGCTTGAGTCAGTAATGATGCTGTGGCTCAAAGAGTGGTTAATTTCTACCGCTTGTTATTTCAGATTCTCCATTTCATGCCGAACCATTTCTTAATTGTTTTCTTTATATTTTCCAATTTTTCAGAATTTTAAAGTCCAAGTCCTCAGCTTCCTCTGGACTCACACTCAGAATAAGGTATTTTCATAGGAATATCGGGGATCAGAACCAACCGGGGAAAGAGCTGTGAAATAGGACTCAAGATAAACAATATGGCTTTCGGAACTGAAGTACTGTTTTGTTTAAAAAGTGACTATTAGGAAGTTTAGAAATTGTTCTCAACAATCCCAGTAATGACAGGTGTGAAGGTTGTTGCCATTATCTCTTATTTTTATATGGTTTTGTTCTTTTTCTGCTCTGGCTCTGCCACGTAAATATACCAAACAGAAGTGTAGTACGGCTTGGGTGTTTGTGTGGGTGCATGTACGTTTGATGTATGTGAAGGACATAGGACAATTTCAAATGCCATTCCTCACTCTTATCTTTTTTGAGGCACAGTCTCTTACTGGCATGGAGTATACCAAATCATGTAGACTGGCCTGTGCCACCATGCTAGGCTTTTTTTTTTTTTTTGAACGGGGGTTGGAGGTTCAACTCAGAAAGTCCTTTTTTTCTGAATGCACGAGCCAACTCCTGAGTCCTTTAGTGGGTTTGTAGGCACCATTCCCCGTGATGAGTGCAGAGGGCTGGAGAAGTCCTACTTAACCTACGGATTTAGACTACAAACAGCGAGCTCGCTTGTCCTGTTAAACATGAGCTTGTTAGACATAAACCCCCACAGTCCTACTAAACTGGACTAATCCAGAGGAACCCGAGGAGTTAGATAATTTTTAAAGTCCAAGTTAGGATAAAAATTTTGTGTTTCTAAGCCCATTAGCCTAGTTTTATTTTCTGTTGCTCTTTAGGGCAGATTCTCCAGAAGAAAGCTTAATGGTAGTAATTTTCCTCAGCCATTCTTACTTCTTTATTAATGATACTTTTGTTTATTTGTTTATTTGTCCCCTACTTTTTTTAAAAAAGAAATATTTTTCTGAAGTGAGAAACTTGATTTCTCAAGCCTCTAGTAAATGTTTTTTTGGCCTGAGTAGCAGTTGAATGTCACTCCTCAGACACTGATCCGTAGCAGCCTGGCACTGGGGAGCGAAGATTTTCTTGCCTCCTCTAGGTCTGCTGTTGATGTGTGTTGTTTTCCATTTGTCTCACCCAGGATCCCATTGTAGCAAGTGCTGCCTATAAATCTCTGTCTCACTTCAGCTCAGGAGAACACACCATCCTTCACCTGCCAGAAAAGGTAAGAGCTTCTGCCTTTTCACTGCTATCTCTTGGTTTTTTTCTCTTTATGTCTTTATTTCCCATCATAGGAGCTCGTTTCCTGATGAGTGTGTATGCATCTCTAGGTATAGCATCCTTATAATATAACTTGTTCATTACTCTTTAAAACTGTAAAACTGTGTGATCTTACGCTCCATAAGGGATAGGTTTGAATCTCCTTGAAGCAGGTGAAAGGCACTGTGGTGCATATGGCGTCATCCTCAATGACTGGAGTCGCGGCTTGCCCGGAAGTTCTGTACCATTTTAAGAACCTCTTTATCGTCAAATCAGAGTGCCATCTTGGAGTTTAGTTATAAGCATAGATGAATATTTTCTACTTCCTGCGCTGCTAACAATCTTTATCTTTCACAAACAACAATGTCATAAGAAATAAAAGCCTTTTTTAAATGATTTATATGGCAAGAAGAAAGTGTCATTACTTTTATAAGTCAGCAAAAAGTATGGCGTCTAAAATAAGTAAGTTATTAATGTTGTTGGTATTGCTATTGCAGTGTTGGGGATGGAATTCCAGCCTAGTATATGCTAGGCAATTATTTTTATTTCAAACTAAACGTAAAATTAGTATATGACGGGTGTAATTGTAGAAGACTTTAATCCCAGCACTGTAGGGATGCAAAAGTAGCTTGGTCTATGTGCGTTCAAGATGAGCCTGGTCTGCATAGCAAGTAGCCAGGGTTACATAGTGAGACCCTGTCTTTAAAGAAAGAAAGAAAAAACAATCTAGTACTTACGTAACTTAACCTGCTTTGATGTACTGGGTCATGTTAAGGAGTTAAAGCTCTGATTTTACTTTCGTTGCCACAATGAGTCCAGATAATATAGATGACTAATGAATGCCTTTATGGTAAAAGGTGATATTGTGTTATATGAACTTACATACAATATTATCCAGAAAGTGTCCCGGAGATCAAAGGTTGTGAATTTCTTGGCATCCTCTTTTTATTCCTCCTTCCAGTGTTTGAATATCTAAAGAATAAAAGTTGAGAAACTGGTTATGTCCCAAATAAGTGCTCCCCCCCGCCCCCCAGCTAGGTGTACAGCCAGGCCTTTTGTGGATGTTAGCAGTAGTATAAAAACAGAGTAGTGTTTTTTTTGTTTGTTTGGTTGGTTTTTTTGGTTTTTTGAGACAGGGTTTCTCTGTGGTTTTGGAGCCTGTCCTGGAACTAGCTCTGTAGACCAGGCTGGTCTCGAACTCACAGAGATCCGCCTGCCTCTGCCTCCCGAGTGCTGGGATTAAAGGCATGCGCCACCACTGCCTGGCCAGAGTAGTTTTGAATATTTCCAAAGTTCATGCATACAGGGGTTTCTGTAGCTGTTTGCCACCAGGGGCGAGTGACTCTCTCAAGGGATCCCAGATTACCGTGTACTTTAACAGCAAAACTCTATTCCCATCCTCTCTTTCTAGTGTGCCACCTTCTAAGATAAACTTTTCACCTTGCTGCGGTTTTTCAGCTAGAATTAAAAACAAAGCAAACTAAAACAAGATACATCTTTACATGCATGCCTATATACCTATTTTTGTGTATTCTCGTTCCCATACATTTGCAGGTGGCTCTTTTCATTAAATTTCCTTAAGAAGCAAATATTCCTTATTTGTTGATGACTATAAACATATACCGTATATCTTGTGGAAAGTTAACAGGCATGTAGAACAAAGGGGTAAGGGAAGTGGCAGGTCAGAGAAGAAAATGTGGTGTTAAACCAGCACGCCTGAAGTCAGACAGAAAATATTGTATGATGGGACTAGAGGAGGAGACCTATGTGACTAAGGCATTAGACACAAAGTCCATTCAGTCACACTGTTCCCTATGAAGTTTGCTTGTGGACATCCAGTGATGGGCACTTTCCTCTGGCACGGTTGAATAACTACTTACTGAATGTCTGCTAAGTGCAGTGCTCTGTCTTATGCACTGAGAATGTTAAAATGATTACATGTGTTTTGTGAATTTGCAGTAATGTCATTATTTATCTTGAAAATCTAAATTTGGCTTCATATTTTTAAGGACCCATTTATTTCAATATTTAAAAAATAGACAACTTTCCCCATTATTTGTAGGTATTCTTTTCTTTTTTAGATATTTACTGTTATCCTCTTATTTCTTTAGCATCCCACCCTCCACCTACCCCAAAGGAAAAAAAATAAAACAAATCAACTAAGACAATATAGAATGTTTTTCTGGTAAAATAATGAGTAGTGGACAAACTTTTAGGTAGAAGACATTGCTTTTTCTTCTGACTCAGAGTCATTAAAAAATATTCAGCTGTTACAAAATTAAACTTACAAAGATCGTAAGATGGTCTTGTTGATTTCTGGGGTTATTTTTAGAAGCAATAAAGAAGTACTCATTATGTATCCAGGGTTGGTATAAATATGGTGTAACCCTCTTGGCTTTGATTTAACTGAATGTCATTGCATTCATCAGAAGCTGTTTCTCTTTTTAGCTAAATTTATGCAGATACTTGACTCCTGCACACTCCTCTGCTTGAGCACTCACTCTGATCTCATAGGTGAGACACACGTAGGTGTGCACAGTGAGGTATTTCATAGGTAAACTTTCCCATAGCCAGTTCAATTTGAAGGAGAGTTTTGTCATTCTTTTATTTGGCTTTCTGCTGAGTTTTGTTTTTCAACAAAGCTTTTTTATGGTTGGGAGGTCTCGTAGATTTGTGCGTGTATTCTAATGTACTCAGCTGTCCCTGGATGTTTTAGCAGCTAATGTGACACAATTGCCAAAATTTAGTAACTTCAACAGATATTCTTACACATGAGTGCCCTCACTCTGAGCCTATTATGTTGTTATACACAAACCAAAGTCAAAGATTGGTGTTAGATAGCCGGAGGAAATAATTCTGCTTAAGACCTGAGCAGAGGAGCTGGAGAGATGGCTCAGTAGTTAAGAGCACTTACTGTTCTTCCAGGGCACCCAAGTTTGACTCCTGGCACCTACAATAGTTGGCACTCAGCAGTGTGAAATTAGACAATTTACGATGGTTGGGAACTTTCTTTAGTGGCTTTTAGAAATGTAAGTGTCCTGGATCCTGTTACTCATTTTGACTAATGTCACTTGATAGAGCAGGAGGAATGGACAGGTTATAGTATGTGCAAAATATACCTCCTTTCTGCTAAGTAATTCTGGAAGCATTTGGTTCTTTGGCACACTTTGCCTAGCAGTTATGCCCCCTCACATGGAAGGACAACAGTCGTTTCTTTTCCTTCTCCATTGCCACTCCAGCTCTTCCCTCTTTACTTTCATTTTAAGCAAATTCTTTAACTTGTAATTCGCAAACCATAAGACTCACCCATTTAAAGTGGGCAGCTTAGTACTTCCAGAATGTGTAAAGATTTGTGTGGGAGCATTCTTCCCTAAAAGAGCCATTGTTGGGTTGGTGGTCACCTTACTCCCTTCCTCTCTATTCCCTAAACAAATGTTTATCTTCTTTCAGTGAATTTGTCTTTTCTGAACCATATAAATGGAATCATCCAGAATGTGGAGTTTGTGACTGACTTCCTTTTTATAGTCTTTTCAGGGTTCTTTTCTGTGCAGCATGTATCTTATGTATCTCTGTACTTCATTTCCTTTCTTTCACCCGCCTCTAGCAGGCCTTCCTAGTCCCTAATACATACTTCCATGCCCACTGTTTTAAAGGAAGATTCAGATGTAAGAGAAAATACGTGGTCTTGTTAATCTCATTTAACATGCTGATCTCTAATTCCATCCTCTTTCCTGCAAGTGATATGACTTTCCTATTCTCATTGTTGAAATAAAATGCCGTGGTGTATACATGGGACTTTCTCTTTAACTGTTGAGTTATTGATGGGCGACTGGGCCAATTCTATGCCTTGGCTATTGTGAATAGTGCCAGAGAAGCATGAGTATGAGGCTGTGTCTGTAGCATGCCACCTTTGGTTCCTTCAGGTCTATATCCAGAAGGGGGAATAGGGAGATTATATGCTAAGTCTGCCTTTAGTATATTGAGGAGCATGCAGGGTTCTTTCCGATTACATCATTGCCAGCATTTGATATATTTTTAAATTTTTATATATTTTTAAATTTATATATTTTATGATCAGAGTTGGACTCAAAGTAGTTTTGGTTATATTTGCTTAATGACTAATAATGCTGCAGCTTCTACATTTATTTATTGGCTATTTTACTTGTTTGTTTGAAAAGTATCTGTTAATTTCCCCATTTTTGTTTACTTTTTTATGTTCAATTTTTAAAATTCCTTATATATTCTGGATATTAATCCCTTTTTCCTAGTCTATTCGCTGCCTCTCCATTCTGCCATTTGTTGTGAGAAGCACTGTGAAGTGCCGCGCTCCCCATTTGTCAATGCTTGCTCCTTCCAGGACCGTTGGAGTCCTCTGTAAAAGGGTGCTGATGGTGCTGGAGACATGGCTCAGTGAGTAAGAGCACTGTCTGCTCCTGCAGAGTCCCCAGGTTCAATTCCCAGCAGCCATGTGGTCGTTTACAGTCATGAGGATCTGCTTCTTACTTCTGACCTCTGCAGGCAGCACTCAAGCAAGTGGCGCACACAGATACATGCAGCCTAACACCCATGCAAATAAAAAAAAAATGTTTAAAAAAGTCTTCGCCAGCCAGTGTGGTAATACACACCTGTTATTCTAGACTTGGAAAGTAACAAAATGATAATCAGGAGCTCAAGTCTCAGCCACACAGAAAACTGCAGGCAGGCCTGGCTTATATGAGACCCTGTTTCACAGAAAAGAGAGAGTCCTCCACCTCCCAAAAGAAAACATGGCTGTGCCTATGCCTATACTTTGAAGTGTTATCCTAGATTTGTTTCAACCTCTCAGTTCTTACTTTGATGTCTTTAATCAACTTTTTGATTTTTTTTTTTTTTTTTAGTATTTCAAGGTGGCTTTATTTAAAAACTGGCTAGATGCTGAACACTTTTTTAATTGAAGACCAGAGATAAGGGTCTAGTTTTAGTGTTCTCTGTGGATGTATAGGGTTTTTTCTTTTTTAATCAGTCTTTGCTAAGGAGGCTTCTATCTAATACACATTTTTAGTCATCCTATTGAAAACCATGTGGCTGTGACTGGGTATATTTATTTATGATTCGTCTGTTTTATTCCATTGTTGTTTGTATCTCCTTTTGAGTCAGTATTATGCTATTTTGTGATTATAGTTCTACAGTATAATTTAAGATAAGGTACAGTATAATTTAAAATAATACCCCCTCCTTTCCTTCTCTTTTTCTCAAGACTTCTTTGGCTTATTAGTTTTTTATGTTTTTGCATATGAATTTTAAGGTTATTATTTTTCTGTTTCTGTGAAGACTTTCTTTAGAATTTTGATAGGAATCTCCCTGAATGTCGTATGTTGCTTTTGATAATATGGCCATTGACAAAGTACTATCGTGATGATCCATGAAAATTGGATGCCTTTCTATCTTCTTCCTCGGGGGTTTATATCTTTTAACTATAGAAGCCTTCACTTCTTTGGTTAGGTTTATTCCTAGGTATCTTGTTTAGGAAAGGGCCATTGTGAGTGACATTATTCCCCTAGTTTATTTCTAATTAAATTTGTTGTGTAGAAAGCTATTAAATGGTGTGGGAGGTCCATTTGTCTGTGTGTTTTGCTTTTATTGGTTAATGAATAAAGAACTGCTTTGAGCCTATGGCAGGGAAGAACAGAACTAGGCAGAGAAAGCTAGGCTGTAAGCTGGGAGAAAGAAGGGCGGACTCAGAGAGATGCCATGGAGCCACTGGAAACAGATGCTCGGAACTTCACCAGGTAAGCCACAGCCACATGGCGATATACAGATTAATAGAAATAAGTTAAATTAATATAAGCGTTAGCCAATAAGAAGCTAGAGCTAATAGGCCAAGCAGTGATTTAATTAATACGGTTTCTGTGTAATTAATTCGGATCTGAGCTATCTGGGCAGCCAGGAACCAACAAGCAGCATTTCCTTCAACGGATTTGATCCTGCTTCTTTTCTGAAAGTGTACACCAGATTTAAGATTTTTCTGGTGGAACCTTTAGGTTTATAAAGTAGAGTTTCATATTTTTTAAAATTTGTATAATTTGACATCTATGTGTTCATTTTACTTCTTTCTGTTGTCTTATTGATTTGGCTACAGTTCCAAGTACTAGATTGAATAATAGTACATATAGGGTAGAACCTTGTCTTGTTCCTGATTTTAGAGAAAATGCTCTTACATTTTTCCTTACTTGGTATAACATTGACTATAGTTTTCTACATATAATTATGGTTAGGGTTTTCTTTGTGATTCCAGCTAGCTCTCAAATAGACACAGAGACTCATTAGTAGTTATAAATGTTCAACCTTAGATTAGGCTTGTCCCACTAGCTCTTTTAGCTTAATTTAACCTGTTTCTATTTGTCTATGTTTTGCGTTAGGGCTGGCTTTTTACCTTTCATTCTGTGTGTCCTACTTGCGTGTTTTCTCCATATCTGTCTGTCTGCCCCCTGGTGTATCCCTGGCATCTCCTTTTTTCCCCCCAAGCCTAAATTACTTACTTACTAATGCTTACTTATTTTTAATACTTACTTACTTTTTACTATTTACTTACTTACTTACTTTCTTACTTACTAATACTTACTTACTTTCTACTACTTACTGACTTATTTCTTACTCTTCTTGCCCGGAAGTCCCACCTATCCCTTCTCCCTTACTATTGGCTGGTCACTTTTTATTAGACCAATCAGGTGCGTTAGGCAGGCAAGAAAAAAAAAACCAGCAAGGCATCTTTACATAATTAAATGAATGCAACACATCTTTACATAGTTAAACAAATGCATTACATTTTTGTATAGTTAAAATATTCCACAACATAAACAAATGAAACACATCTTTATATAGGTAAATAAGTATTCCACAACATATACCTTTTGTTGTCATAAGGTATTATCATTCGCTCTCTGATTTCTGCAGGCAGGATGTTTTGCATGAAGGGATGTTGAATTTTGTGAACTTTTTTCTACATGTAATATTTATGAAATTTTTGTCCTGAGCTTTTTGTGTGCTATATTTTTATGAAGATTTATTTATCTTGGTTTACATGCAGAAATTTTTGCGTGCATGTATGTGCACCATGTGCATGTTTGCCGAACAGAAATAACATAACAGATGTTTATGAGCCATTGTATGGGTTTAGGGATTCAAACCTGGATTTTCTGGAGCAATCTGTTCTCCTGCCCCCCATTTACTATATTTTTATGCATTATTCTTTGATGTGAGCTGAATATATTGAACTAGTCCTGTGTTCCTAGAATTAACCCAGCTTGATCATTAGTGTTTGATTTTTTGGTGTATTTTTTAGTTTGATTGTAAATATTTTATTGATGGGTTTTACATTTATGCTTACTAAGGAAACTGGCTTATCGTTATTTTTCTTGTTTCTTTCTCTGGGTTTGGTGTCAGTGTAATACCAGCTTCATAGCATGAGTTTGCAAGCAGTCTGTCTTTTCTGTCTCGTGAAGTAGTTTAAGAAGCGTTGGTGGGAATTGAAAGACTTGGTAGAACCAGGTAATAAGTCTCTCCAGTCCAGGACTTTGCTTGTGGGAGATTTTGTTTTTTTTTAATTGGTGATTCAATATCATTGTTTTTTGTTGATCTTTTTGGGTTTTTCATCTCATTGAGTTAATTTTTGTACATGATATGTACCTAGAAATTTATCCATTTCTTCCAGGTTTTCCTGCTTATTAGAATATATTTTTTCAAAGCATTCTGCAGTGATCCCCTGGATTTCAGTGGTATCTTTTGCTTTTCTTTTACCATTACTAGTTTCTTCTATCTCTTCTGGCTTGTTTGGTGAAGCCTTTGTTAATATTGTTTCTCCTTTCAAAGAACTAGTTGTTTGTTTCCTTGATTTTTTTGTATTTCTAGTGTAATTTTGATTATTTTAACTAAATTCATCATTGATCTTTATTTAGCTTTTTCAAGCATTTATGTTTCCTGTACATCTGGAAGAGAGGAGAAGGGCATATGTGGATGTCACAGGACAAGTCAGTTTTCTCTTCCACTTTGTGGATCCTGGAAATAGAACTCAGATCTTTGGGCTTCGTAGCAAGTGCCCTAACACACCCAGCCATCTCTCATGCCCTTTCATTATTTCTTTCCTTTTTAAAAGTTATATTTTATTACTACAAAATAGTTGAGTTATGTTCTATTGTATGGACGGACTTCAGTTTGCTTATTAATTTATTCTTGATTGTGTTTATATTTGGAGGCATAATGTTATATAATAAATGTTCTTGAACATTTTTTAATGTTGTTTATCTTTGTTATATACTTAGCATTAGAATTTCTTGGCTTTAAGGTAATTATTTTACTAGTTTTCTGAAGATTCTTGATGCTTACAATTAGAAAGCATATCAGAGGGACAATGAACTTTCTTTTTTAATCATTAAGTTTTCAAGAACTAGAAGACTCTAGTACTTTTTAGAATTTCAAAGCCAGTTCTCAATCATTCTAAACTTAGAAAATTTCAACTATAAACCAGAGATTCGTGAGAAACACCGCTTGCTAGAACTGAAAGGTTCTCAGTGTGCCAGGGTATCTCTGATAATGTTGTGTCGTAAGTGAATGCTGTCATACCCTGTCTCAACGATGCCCGATTGTTACTTCTGAAGTGTGTCTGACTTATTTCTCTTAGAGCTAAGTTCTCAGAGTTGAATCTAATTGAAGCCTCATCTTGGAAAGTACTCTGGAGGTTAAATTGCTTTCCCATGTGCTTCATGTACTGATGATAACTCTCCTTATGGTTGAGCAGCGTCACTGGAGTTGAGATTATTATACATAAGAGAAGCATTTGCTGTCTGTTTTCTTTTATTTCTCTGCAAGAATCCTGACTCAGTGCAGTTGCTAATGAAATGGTGCTTTGGGGACCTATGAAGAAGGCAGTCTGTAGAAATTGTTAATTATTTCTAAAAATAACTCCCAGAGACAGGCAAATGGTAACGACTAGGTTCTGGTACTTTATGATTATAGCAACCACTTTTTTGTATTTTGATTCCCTACCCTAATGCTAATTATCTCTGCATGGACATTATGATGGTGTGTCATTGAAAGTATTAAAATTTTAATTAATTGCTTTACCATTATATCTTGTGGAAAATATGCTAGTGCTAATGTTAGTTCTTATTTTAATTCATACAAAGCAACTGAAAAAAATCTTCAAAATACAAATTACATACAATAAAGTGATGTTACTGATTACTGATTTTAGTAATTTTGTTTTCTGTAGCAACAATTGTCAAGTCCAAAGAATATCAAGTAAAATATTTGTCATGCACCAATCTACACGTATTTCCAATAGAAGGTTTTAAGCTTTGTCGTAGAGATATAGCTGAGATAAGGATTTTTAAAAGATGTGTGTGTGTGTGTGTGTGTGTGTTTACAGCCATAAAAGCCAGAAGAATATGTTAAAACACCTAGAGCCAAAGTTGTAAACAGTTGTGAGCTGCCCAGCATGTGTGCTGGGATCCAAATTCAGGTCCTCTGGAAGACCAGCAGTTGCTCTTATCTCCTGAGCCTCTCTCTAGCCTCTAAATCACGAATTAAAATAAAAATCAGATAAATCAAATATTGAATTATACAACACTAAGGTTGAACACATTGAATATGCCAGCGTTGGTATCTTTTTACTGTGTGGCATGTAGTATTATTTTACTAATAAAAACTAATTTTATTAGTTTTCTATAATAATCATTGCTCATGCTAGCTTATGGTGATGTTTTAACTGTGTTACTATCAGTTCTTTAAATGGAACTGAGATAATACCAAATAAAATTACTAGAGTTTACCATTTAATAAGTCTGGGATATGAGTGTGCATGTGTGTGTGTGTGTGTGTGTGTGTGAGGTTTTCTGGGACATAGTCTCTCTTTGTAACCTTGACTGTACTGGAACTCACTATGTAGACTAGGCTGGCCTCAGACTCAAAGAGATCCACCTTCTTTTGCTTCCCAAGTGTTGGGATTTAAGGTGTGCATTACCATGCCTGCTGTTACATAACTTCTTTTAAATTTTTATTTAAATTATCTTTTGATATTAAAGAGCAATGCATCTAAGACAACTTTGACATCTTAACACAGAGTCAACAAAGAATATATTTTGCGTGTTTAATTTCAGCCTCTCTGACATGTCATTACTTCCTTCAGATAAGGCCAGAAATGCCTGTTCCTGATGAGTTGGATGAGGAGGAGACTGTGGACCTTTCCATTCCTGGCCCTTGCTATCTGAGACTGTTGACAATCACCGCGCCTTCAGTTTTACCAGGTGATTCCTATTTGGCAACCATGGGGCTAACCTTTTTTTAGTGATTTTGCCTGTTTGATAAATTGTGGGTGCTTTTTGTTTGTTTGTTTGTTGTGTGCATTTGTTGTAGTTTACTCTCCAGTAGATAATTTCTGGCTGAAATGATAAGTATAACCGCGTTCTATAGGGATTGCCTTAGGTAATGTGGTGTTTTAACCATAATAAAACCCGTTAGATGACAGTAACACTGAGCTGGAAAGTGAGTTTAAGCAATTATTCTCAGTGGTAGAATTCACTTCAGAAGCTGAATTTATTGTGTAAGGCAGATTTGCACTGGGACGCCAGGTCACTGCTTTAATTCTTGCCTTTTTGTTATAAGCTAAGTGAGAAAGAAGGTCATTCAGTTTTTGAGAGATTTACTGATAGTTTCACCATTATGAACTTGTTCTTTCTTTTAAGTTATTTTATTTTATTCTTTCATATGTTTGGGTGTTTTGCTTGCAAGTATGTTTTTGAACCGTGTTCATGCCTGGTGCCTGGAGTTTTATAGATTATTGAGAGTTGCCCCGTGAGTGCGGGTCTAGAACTTGCGTCCTCTGCAAGAACAGCAAGGACTCTTTTTTTTAAATTATTTATTCATTTATTAAAGATTTCTGTCTCTTCCCCACCACCGCCTCCCATTTCCCTCCCCCTCCCCCAATCAACTCCCCCTCTCTCATCAGCCCAAAGAGCAGTTAGGGTTCCCTGCCCTGTGGGGAGTCCAAGGACCTCCCACCTCCTTCCAGGTCTAGTAAGGTGAACATCCAAACAGCCTAGGCTCCCACAGAGCCAGTACGCAGCAAGGACTCTTTTAACGACTGAGCCACCTCTCTAAGCCGGTTTATTCTGTCTATAAAGTGTACTAACCACATCATTAGTATTTGACTGCTATAAATTAATGCTTTTTAAAATAATGGGTCAAGATGTGTGCACTGATTCACACAGGTGGGATGTGCTGATGAGGAAGAAGCTGGAGGGTCGTGAGCTGCAAGACGGGGTTGTACCTTTGCCAGGCACTATGGGTTTGAGGCTCACCTGGTTCATGCCATGACTTCCAGGCCATCCAGGGCTACATAAGGAGACCATGTCTTTTTTATTTTTAATTTTAAGGATCAAGTTATGTGGTCATTCAGCTTTGATATAAAGTTTATTGGACCATTAGCCTTTAAAGGCATGCTGTGCCTATGTGTGGTACTCACGCACATAAAACTTTCACTGTTCCTATTTTAGTCTTACCTAAGAAACAATAAATGATTATAGCTTGAGATAATGGATTATGGACTGTGATTAAAATTTTGCATTTAAAATTTGTTGTTAATTTATAGATAAAACTCCTGTCTGTTGAAATAGGAGCGGCGGCGGGGCTGCGTCCCCAACACCCCGGCCGCTTGGCTAGCTTATGCCCGAAATAACAACACACAAACTGTATTCATTTAAAGAACTGCTTGGCCCATACTCTAGCCCTTATAGGCTAATTCTCGCACCTGGACTAGCCCATTTCTAATGATGTTTGTAAGCACCCCAAGGTGCGCTTACCGGGAAGATTCTAGCCTACATCCATCTTCATCGCGTGTGCCTCAGAGAGCAGAGCTATCGCGTCTACCCGGGAGAGCTGAGCATGGCGTCTGTGCTCCGGAGAGCAGAGTCTCTCCGGGAGCAGAGCAGAGTCTGACCTCACTTCCTCTTCCGCCCAGAATTCTATTCTGTTTACTCCTCCCATCTATGTTCCAAGCTGAGGCCAAGCAGTTGGTTTATTATAACTTAACCAATGAAATCAACAGATTGATATATGACACTCCCACATCACTTCCCCTTTTTCTGTTTAAACAAAAAAAAAAAGGCTTTAACTTAACATCCAAAGCTCTAGAAATGACAGAGACATCTCGCTGCCTGGACAGTCACCCAAAGTTCCTCTGTACCGTTGGGGCATCCATCTTCGGCCTACAGGCCCATAGTTTCCAGCAGACATTTCCACAAAGCAGGAAATTTCAAAGGCAGTCACTATCTGCTTGTCCTGAAGAATGTCTTGCAGACTCTTTCATGAATCAGGAACCCCGAAAGATCATCTCACCTTTAGGCAAGTTCAGCAGTCCTCTCTCTGCGGGTTCTCTGTGTCCAGTTTATGCAATAGTCCAGGCAAGAGCAGTTTCTTGCCCAAATGGCTATCAAACTCCATAAGGATCCTCTTCGATGCCCATCTTCCTCTTGAAGTAGATTGGTGCTGCCAGGAGCAGAGTGTCTCATTGTCATGAAAAGTCCTAAGTTATTAAAACATTTAAAATGCCATATTCTATAATCTTTGAAAAATATGAAGAATGCCTATCTAAAATATATCTATGCACATCTAGAAAATCTTAACTAACATGACTACAAACTTAACTATTATTAATGATTATTCATTAACAACCTATATACATTACAAAATTAACCTTAAATTTAAATCACTAAAGCAAAATCCATATCAATGTAAATTATTCATACCTATATCATCTCCCCCTTTAAATGTAAAAGAACATTTATAAACAATATTTGGGAACATGGGCGCAGTTTTTTCTCTCCAAACTGCTTCCTGCTGAATGGGGGCGTCGTTAATTAGGTCTTTCATGGTATAACCTGTGTGCTAGTTTCATCTCAGTTGGCAGTTGAGCGAAGCAATTTTCTGAAGGTATTCACAGCAACCGTTCAGGAGGGCGTGGTCCATCATACCATATCGGAATAGAAGAAATGAACAGGGTCTCATCCTCTGTGAAAACAAAATAAGAAACTCCTTTCCAAAGTATCATGTCCTTAGATCCAAATTTCAAAGTCAAGGCATCAAAATCTCTACGATGGATTAGTTCAGCAGCATTTATAAACAAATATCTTTTAGCATCTGTTGCTCCTTCCTCAGCATTCAAACAATTCAAAGAGAGCATAATAGTATACAGTATCAAGATTCTCTGTGTATTTTCCATCTTTGTACGCTTTATTTTAACCTCTATTTCGTTTATTTTTACTTTTATTTTATATTCTCTGTATCTCTTTGACCTGGAATAACTCTGTAGACCAGGCTCTCCTTGAACTCTCAGAGATCCGCCTGTCTCTGCCTCACAGGCATTGGGATTAAAGGTGTTTGCTACTACACCTTGAACTCACAGAGATCTCTGTTTGTCTCTGCCTTCTAGGCACTGGGATTGAAGGCGTGTGCTACCACACCTTGAAGTCACAGAGGCCAATCTCCCTTTGCCTCCCAAGCATTGGGATTAAAGGCGTGTATTACCACACACAACTTCTCTTTTTCTTGCTTATTTTTACTTTTAAGAACTTTTAACTTTTAGCTTGCATATATTTTTAACACACTGTAAATCATTTAAAAATTTTCTTTGTCTTTGAATCTCTTTACTGTATATCTCTCTTTTTCTGACCACACGAGCCTTTAAATTACTGAGCAATAGGAGTAGGATTAAAGCGTCCTCTTCTGCTTTCCTGGTCTCCGCGGGAACAGTGGTTCTGTAAGTCTATTCCTCCATTAAAGCTGTCTATATTTTGACAATCTGTCTGCATTCGCTTACGCCATTACACCTGTCCATCCCTGCTTTTTTTCAGGAGAGCCAGCTGAGTACTGGAGCTGAGTCAAAGATACCATGTTTTCATTTCTTTTCTTCTTTACAGCAAGCCACCAATACTTGTTCACTGTTATTTCTTTCTTTTTTTTTTTTTTTGGTTTTTCGAGACAGGGTTTCTCTGTGGTTTTTGGAGCCTGTCCTGGAACTAGCTCTGTAGACCAGGCTGGTCTCGAACTCACAGAGATCCGCCTGCCTCTGCCTCCCGAGTGCTGGGATTAAAGGAATGCGCCACCATCGCCCGGCTCACTGTTATTTCTTCTCCGCACTTCCTACCTCCTAGTTCTCCGGGAGCCTTGAGTCTCTCCAGGGCTCACAGGAGTTGGAAACCCTTATTATACAACACTTCTCCCGTGTCCTAAAACCGCCATGGACAATAGTTTATTTGGACTATTAAAATGATATTGCACCCTTTGCTGATTCCTGCAGTCCTGTATTCATCAGAAGGGTGCAGGTGCCCGGGAAGAAGGAAAACATTGCTACTGAGCAGCTCTTTTGAACAGTGGTATCTCTGTGCTGGTGTCTGTACTTGCTGGTTACAGTACTATATCAACTGTGATTGTTTGAGGAAATCTACTAATTGGAGTCAACTTGATCATGGAGGTATTAACTATGTCTGGAAAACCATGACCATAGACAGTGTGTCACATTATCCTGTGCTCACTGGCTCCGATTAATGTAGTACTGACAGAGAAGGGCATAGGTTGCACCGTAGGAACAGAGACTAGAAGCATACTGGGTGTGGATTGCTTGATGCTCACTAGTCACTGATGGCAGTAAAGCCATTGCTCTGAAAAGAGGGGGATCATGGCCTATTTCTCTTGTTGGTTATTTCTTCTCCTCCTCCTCTTCATCTTAACACACATTTTTCTTTTAAAGTTTTACCTGTATGGGTGCTGTGCCTACATGTATGTAAGTGCATTATGTGTGTGCCCAGCACCTATGGAGGACAGAAAGGCTATCAGATCTCCTGGAATTGGAGTTAAACACAGTTGTGAGCTGCCCTGTTGGTGCTGAGAATTGAACTCTGGTCTCATGCTAGAGCAGTATTCATTCTTAACCACCAAGCAATCTTTCCAGAAAAATCTTTTCAGATTTTTAAAGTTCTAGTTTAAATCTATTTGTACTGTAGTCCTATATGGATTTTTCCAGATACTACAAGTTTGGGAACTTTAGGAGTTAGATTTTTTTTTATTCAGCATAGTGTATTTAAGGTCCTTAACCTAGCTCCTTGTATTAATTTTATATTTTTTTCCATTGGATGATTTTTCATTAGCCATAACTGCAGTGTTAACTTCTCACCTTGTTGTCCTGTGGATTTTCTTCTTTGCAAATTCTCACCTGGTTATATATAACAAAGAGGCCAAGGCCAAAGCATCAGAGAGTGGAGAGAATGCTAGTTGCTGGTTTACTAACTTGGAGATGTGTTCTCCATAGTTGCTTCATTCACGCCCCTGCATCCGCACCTCACTTCTCTGTGATGGAGTTGAGAGGTTTTTATTGAGCACAGATCTTGACAAGAAGACTTTCCGTTGCTAGAGCAGTGCACTTGCAAGCCTATCTATCCTTCCTTCTCTTTTGACATGTGCCCTTTTGTCAGAACACAGTTCTTTCTGAATTATCCTCTCTTACCAAAGTGCTCCTATCTGCACAATCACGTGACACATTTTGTAAAGTCCGTTCTCAGATTGAGCTTGCAGCAGTTGTACCTGTAGCACAGTGTTCAGGAACTGGAGCACATAGCCTGTGGTTACATATTGTTCACTTGTTTAGATTCATCAAGGTCATGACAGGACACGGGGTTCATTCTCAGTGGAATAATTGAAAAAAGTTTAATAAAGTAATTCTCTCTAAGTATGTTTTCAAAGTTAATGGAATTCATTAGACATGGTGGATGAATCCTCTGAGAATAGCTAAGGTACTCGGGCCTGTGACGGAGGGAGAGAGACGTTGATGTCACAGATAGAGCTGCCTAAGGGGAGACAGCCCTCTAAACAAGGGTGCAAGCAGCCTGTAGTAACCTGTTGGACAGTGTCTAGGGAATAAGCTCCCTGGCTTCACTGCATTTTCACCCTTTGATCTCTCGCCAGTGCCTTTCAGTGACTGAAACATTGAGCAGCCTGTTGATGCATTTCCCACATCTTTGTTTGGAGGCTACAGAGCAGTGTAGAGGGTAGAGGGTAGGTGTAGAGGAGTCATAGAAACTGTCCCAACAGATGTTCTCATCTATGTGTGTGTATGTATGTGTGTACCTATCTGTGTATGAGTGTGAATGTGTCTAGACCAGAGATGGGCATGGGGTGTCTTCTTCAATTGCTGTTCTCCATACTTCTTGAAGAAGAGTCTTTTGGTTGTACATGAGTGTTGCCATTGGGTAGACTGTCCAGCTTGCAGGTTGCAGGGATTCTTTGTCTTTGACTGGGGATGGTGTGTGTATGCTGCCTTACTTGGCTTTCTTGTACAGGTGCTGGGAATCGAACTCAGGTCCTCATGCTCTGCCACATATGTTACTGACTGGGCTACCTCCACAGTCCCTCTCTTCGCTTTGTATGGATCAGTTTGGTTACATCCAGGAGATGATATGGATAGAAGGACACCTAATAGGATGTTCTAGGGGGTGTTCACTGCTTTAAATCATGGTCATTTAAAGGGCACCTTGAGGTTGAAATATTCCTAATGAAATTTGGATGTGACTGGGTGGACCCCTGCCCTTCTGTTCTGTTGGAGGAGCATTCAGTACTTTCTCTTTTTGTTTTTTGTGTGTGTGTTTTTTTCCCCCACTGTGATTTATCTAGCTTTAATGCTTTGTTTTTGTTTCTGTATTGGGCAGCCTCTAGTGGCCCTTATGGAAATGGCACTCAGCCCTGAACCCATAAGTCTTACCTTACCGGTTTTTTTGTTTGACATCTTGTTGTCTTCTGATCCTACATTTTATGTTGCTGAGTAGTACATACAGTATCAAATAGCAGAGAGCACAAGCTTCATTAGCAGTGCAGATAAAGAAGTAAGAAATGGATTTTTCAGTTTTTAATACTTGTACTAACATTGCTACAGAAAGGTGCTTGGTTCAGAAAGATGTCTCTGAAAGCATCCAAAGGAGAAGCATGACTCTTTCTGTGAAAATCTGGTATACTCCAGGTAGACAGCAAGCAAGTCTCACATGCCCCTACAACACAGCAGGCCTATAATTCTGAAGAACCGAAAGGCTATTTGGAAAGATATCTTTAACTTGGCAAGAAGGGAGCACGGCAGAAATGAGGTCAGGGTGAGAGCCCTGACGCTTCCTTGCTTGTGATCAAAATCTGTACAGTATTGTTTTAAATGTACAGTCAAAGCTATTGGATGGCGTTAGGAAAGGAAAGGAGAATCTCAGCTTCTGCCTGGACGATTCTGCAGGAGTGATCATTAGGAAGAAGAAACTAAGGATGTAACTTTATTAGCATATTAGAGAAAGGACAAAGATGATAACGAGGCAATGTTTCATAAGGATGGTCGTGAAAGGATGGACTCTGAGGGTGGAGCCACAGAACCAATGAGTTAAATGTAAGAAGTGACAGTAAAGCTTACTGTAAGAGTGAATTCTAAGTTCTGATGCCTTAACTGTGCCGTGCTTTGTTTTAATCTGAGGAAGTTTAAGAAAGAGGTGATAATTGGTAGTTTACTTTTCACTCTGCAAAGTTCAGCCTGAAATATAGCTAGGTGCCCATATTAATTAATTAATTAATTCTCTGCTTTTGGGATGCCACATTTATTTGGGTTTTGAATTCTTTTTATTCTTTTTAGCCTTGGAAGAATTCTTTACATCCCTTGTGAAACAGGAGATGGTGAATATGCCCCGCGGAATATATCACTCGGCATTGAAAGGAGGCATCCGATCAGACCAAGGGAAGACAGTAGCAGGAATCCCCAATTTTATACTGAAGATGTATGAAACAAACAAGCAACCAGGACTGAAACCTGGGCTAGCAGGTAAGAAGACGACATGGTTTATAGCCTGATACTCTTACTTCCACATGGAATTGTCATAGGTCACATGGTAAGACATTGCTGCAGCTGCTGCTACTGATGTTTACACACAGCTGGAAAAGTTACAACAAATAACCAAGCTGGAGTAGGATTTTGAAAACTATAGAAGCAAAGACTGTATTTAGTCTTTTTTCCAGTAAAGAGGGAAAAAAAAGAAAGAAAATGAAAAAAAATAAATAAAAAGGCTTCCAATTCCAGAATGGGGGAACTATTTTAGAATTTTTCCCCCCTTTTGGAGTATATTCACAATTCTGGCTATGGACTAGATATATGGGAGCTGGCTCAGGCAGAGGTCAGGTCTGTTGGTGGAAAGAGCAACCAATGGCCAACAAATGTATGGAAGAAATTTTAATATCCTTAGCCATCAGGGAACTACAAATCATGACTCCTTTGAGATTCCCAGCTCAGCCCAGTCAGAATAACCATTATCAAGAAAATAAACAAGAAATGCAGATAAAGAAAGAGAGAACAAGGCATGCTCATACACTGTTGTTGGAACTATAAATTAATTTAGCCACTATGGAAGTCAGTCCAGATGTTTCCAAGAAGATGAGAACCATAATGATCTCCCTGTACCACTTGTTGGTTTTACCCAAAGTAATCAAAGTTAGCATATAATATAATATACTTACACCTTTGTGTTTATTATGACACTGCTCATAAATCAGACTGTGACCATCAATAGATGAATGATTAATTTAAAATAACCTGTAGTTTACATACATATGGATTTTATGCCACCATAAAGAGAAGCAAAATTGTGCCGTTTGCAGGAATACTATGTGTCACCATACTAAGTGAGTGACACAAGTCAGATTCAGAAGACTGTACTGCACATTTGTAATTTGTCAAGTAAGATATGAAAGTAGGTGAGACCTTGGGCAGAGCAAGGGTGCTAAGAGGAGGTAGGAGCCAAGAGGTGATGCTGGTGTAAATATGGTCAAAACGCATGATGTACATGCCCAGAAATAGCACAGTGGAGCTAAATATTTTATGCAGTGAATACACCGATAAAGATAGTTTAGAAATTAACTGGAACTGTGCAATAGTGAGGACGAACCAGCTTGTAAAATGTAGCTACAGTGTCTTTCTGTTGACTGCTTGATTGATTTTGTGTTTGCGTGTATGTATGAGCAGTGTCGTATGTGTGTGGAGATGTACATTGTGCTTGGACGTGTGTGTGTGTGTGCATGCGTGTGTGTGCGCGTGCATGTGTAAGAAGAGGGCGCAGCATGACCTTATATATCACTTTCTACCTTATTCCTTTTAGACAGAGTTTTTCACTGAACCTAGAGCTATGCTAGTAGCTAGCAAATCCCAGGAATCCTCATGTTTCCATCCCCACAGGATTACAGTATAGGTACACATGTCACCACAATTGTCTGTGTGTGTGTGTGTGTGTGTGTGTGTGTGTGTGTGTATCTGCCTGCTTGTCTTGATAAAACACCATGACCAAACAAACTTTGGGAGTTAAGGTTTATTTCCCCTTACAGTTTATAGTCCATCACTGAGAGAAATGAGGGCAGGAACTCAAGACAGGAAGCAGGAGGCAGGAGCTGAATTACTGACTTGCTTCCCCTGTCTTGTCCGGTCTGCTTTTTTTTTTTTTTTATTAAAAATTTCTGCCTCCTCCCCGCCTCCATCTCCCATTTCCCTCCCCTCCCCCTCCCTCTCCAGCCCAAAGAGCAGTCAGGATTCCCTGCCCTGTGGGAAGTCCAAGGTCCTTCCCCCTCCATCCAGGTCTAGGAAGGTGAGCACCCAAACAGCCTAGGCTCCCACAAAGCCATTACATGCAGTAGGATCAAAACCCAGTGCCATTGTTCTTGGCTTCTCAGCAGCCCTCATTGTCCGCCATGTTCAGAGAGTCCGGTTTTATCCCATGCTTTTTTAGACCCAGTCCAGCCCGGTCTGCTTTCTTATAAGAGCCATGACCACCAGCCCAGGGATTGCACTGCCCTCAGTGGTCTGGATCCTCCTGCATCAACCATTCATATTAAGAAAATGCCCCCCAGGCTTTGCTGTCGGTCACTCTGACGTAGACATTCTCTCAATCAAGTTTCTCCTCCCAAGTAATTCTAGCTATTACAGAAATGTATACTTTCAATATACTTATTAGAAACAAGGAAGGAAACCAAACTTTTTAAAATAGCTTGGAAAAGAATAGCAAATCAAGTAAATATTATAAAAATATGAGATGAAAGCCATAAGAATACTTGCCATGCGAAGGTTTAACAAAATCAATAACTACAGAAGGCTGAGAATGCCTATATGAGTAACAGCAAAGGTAATGCTGCTTCGGATCCTACCCCGTTCAGAAAGATAAATACTACAAAGAAATTTTAGCCAAGCCGGGCGGTGGTGGCGCACGCCTTTAATCCCAGCACTTGGGAGGCAGAGGCAGGCGGATCTCTGTGAGTTCGAGGCTAACCTGGTCTACAAGAGCTAGTTCCAGGACAGGCTCCAAAACCACAGAGAAACCCTGTCTCGAAAAACCAAAAAAAAAAAAAAAAAGAAAGAAAGAAAGAAAGAAAGAAATTTTAGCCAATAGTCTTCAAAATTTAAGTGAGCTACAGAAGTTCTTCAAAAGATAAAACTGATAAGAGAAGAGCTTATATGAACAATTTGATATTGACTGAAGAAATTCATCCTCTAACCTAATCATCTTCCTACTGGCGGCTTCTTAATGAATTCTTCTAATGTTTGTCAAGAAAAGGAAATAGTACTAGATTTATACAGACTGTAGCAAGAACACAGAGAAAATGAATTCTTCTTCTTAGGACCAGCATATATTCACACCAGCACATGACCATGACTTTACAAGACAGGAACATTATATACCTCCCTTTTCTGTGAACACAGCTGAAAAGATGGGGTGAGAAGGAGGTTATTTAAGCAATGCATGTAAAGGGTAAGACATGGTTAATTCAAAGATTCAAAGCCAAGATAATTCGTTGCTTTAATTTACAAAGGAAGGTTAGTCCTTAAGTAGAGTCAAATGTGCAGAGAAAAAAAAGATCTGAAAAGTTTAGCACATGGTTGTTAAACCAAAAAGACTTTATTAAAAATTATGTATATATGGAAACTTGGTTTGCTCTGATAAGGAATAACCACAAATGCATATCCGCAGTTAATCCTGAAATATTGAGACTTTGCTGTCTAATAGTGGAAAAATGTATGAACACTGTTATTACCACTCCTACTCAGTATTGTATGAGAGGTCATAGCTAATGCTGTCAGCCAAGGAAAAGAAATAAAATTTACAAGGATTAAAGAAATGAAACATTCATTACTTGCAGAGGACATGATTATATTCATAGACAATCTAAAATAATTCATGGTAATTATTAGGATTAATAGTTGAATTCTATTCATCAGTTTTATATATATAGAGATAGATATATACATACACACACAAAAGTGAATATATAAACTCGGTTCTATATTTTATATGTTATAATGAATAGAAAATGGAATTTAAAACTGTAATGGCATCATAAATATTGTATATCTAAAACAAATCTCTAGCCTGTATGTTCATAGCTACAAAATAATATTGAAAAAACAATAAATGTACTGATATGTGATACTTATGGGCTAGAAAGCTGCATATTGTAAAATCTAAGTTCTCTTCAAATTAATATATAGGCCTAAGTAAATCATATTACCTTGGATGTTTTTGACAATTGACAGCTTTATTCCAAAAATTGTGTGGAAATATAAAAACACTGAATAACTAGGGCAGTTCTGAAGAATAGCAGCAACAATGTAGGAAGACATACATTACCCGATGTCACGACCAATTATAAACCAACAATAATTAGTAATGGGGTGTTAGTGCAATGATAGACAGGCTGACCCAAAGAAGCATGCACACATGGCCAATTTGTCCCTAGATTTATAGCAGTGATGTAGAGAAAAGCCATGATCTCTGTAATAAAAAGACCTATGTGTTTATTTCTACTTAATTTGTGTATGTCTGTGGTGTGTGTGGTCCATGTATCCGTGTGTGTCAGGGGTATACATACATGTCCTTACATGCGAAGGGAAGTGTTTTCCTTGGTCCTCAACCTTATCTGAGCGAGGGCCTCTCATTCCCCCTGCAGCTTTTGGTTCATCCACACTGGTTGGCCCAATGAGCTCTAGAGACCCACCTGTCTCTGTGTACCCAGTGCCTGGGCTTCAAATGCATGCCACCATACTCTGCTGTTATGTCAATACTGGGCACTGAGCTCAAGGCCTCACATTTGGGTGGTAAGCACACAGTGCTGACTGAGCTTCCCAGATCTTAAAGCTCTAGTTTAAAAAGAATGAGAAGTACGTTGAAGACATTCATGGTACACACATCTGATAGAGGACACATGGAAAATGTATAAAGGACTTTCACAAAGTAATAGAAATTGTTTAATAGCAAAACTGGAAATCATTTGAGTTGACAGTTCAAAAGGGGGGTATTCTACTGTCTGTCATATATTTTCCACATTAACCGTTGCTTACTGCAGCATGAAGTTTCTCCGATGAATGATGGACTCAGTTCTAATTAATGAGTATAGCACAAGTAGTTAGCAGGTCGTTTGACAGCATTATCTTTTAGCAAAACATAGTAGTAGGTTCCCCTTGGGACCTGTGACTTTCCTAGCTATGCTTTTGGATAGATTATTGACAGTTACGGGTATGGGGAGGCGTGTTATTTTCTTCAGCAGTGTAGCCACTTGCTCTAGGAATAATCTACCCACACTTGGGCAAGGAACATGTCATTAAATTACTTGCAATAAACATGTAAATTAACATGAATTACATGTTAAAGAAAGATAGAACCTGGAAACAACCTAGATACTCCTCAACTGAAGAGTGGATAAAGAAAATATAGTACATTTATACAATGGAGTACTGCTCAGCAATAAAAAACAATGACATCTTGAAATTTGCAGGCAGATTGATGGACCTAGAAAGAAACATCCTGAGTACGGTAACCCAGGCACAGAAAGACAAATATAGTATGTACTCACTCATACGTAGATATTAGACATAAAGCAAAGGATAACCAGCCTACAATCCACAACCACAGAGATGACAGGAAACAAGGAGAACCCTAAGAGGGACATAAATGGATCCCCCTAGGAAGGGGAAGTAGACAAGGTCTCCTTAGTACATTGGTAGCATGGGGGAAGGTTAGAGTGTGGTAGTGGAGTGTGAGGAAGGGAGAAAGGAAGCAAGGAGGAGAACTTGATGGATCGGGAAGGTTGAGTTGAGGGAAGGACAGAGAGGGAGAGCAAGGAAAGAGATACCTTGACAGAGGGAGCCATTTTGGGGTTAGTGAGAAAGCAGGCACTAGGGAACTTGCCAGGAATCCACAGGATGATTCCAGCTAAGAATCTATAAGCAGTAGTGGAGATGGTACCTTAACTGCCCTTTCCCTGTAGTCAGATTGATGACTACCTTAATTGTCATCATAGAAGCTTCATCCAGTAATGGATGGAAGCAGATGCAGAGATCCACAACTAAGCACTGGGCCAAACTCCTAGAGTCCAGTCATAGAGAGGGAGGACCATGAGCAATGGGACCAAGACTATGAAGGGGAAACCTACAGAAACAGTTGACCCGAGCAAAGTGGGAGATAACTGATTATGGACTGACAGCTGGGGAGCCTGCATAAGACTGAACTAGGCCCTCTGATTGTGGGTGGCAGTTGTGTGGCTTGGGCAATTTGCGTGGCCTAACTAGCAATGGAACCAGTATTTATCTCTAGTGCATGAACTGGCTCTTTGGAGCCCATACCCTATGGAGGGACACCTTGCTCAGCCTAGATACAGTAGGGAGGGCCTTGGTTCTGCCTCAAGTGATGTGATAGACTTTGTTGACTCCCTTTGGGAGGCCTCACCCTCTCTGAGGAGTGGATGGGGGTAGGGTGGAGAGAAAGTAGGGGGAGGGGGAGAACAGGAAGGAGAGGGAATTGGTATGTGAAATAAGATTGTCTTAAAATGTTTCTAAAAATGCAATGGTCTGTATATTTTATGTCATTTTGGTTTGTAAGTATATCTTTTCATTGGCTTAGAATTACTAAGTTTTCATTCGTTTCCTGGGGTTGCTATAAGTTGTCTCTCAGGTACTTTACTGGTTCCCTTGGCTTTTGATTGATTTGGGGGGTTCTCAACTCAGTTAACCATAGTTACAAAGGCATGGAAAAGAGGGGCAACCAAAAGCCAGTTGATGCAGGTGTGAGGTCAGCTTGTTCATGTGAGTGCATAGACTAAGTAGGGGCCTTGTGTTATCAAAGGTTGACAGAGATTAATATGTGCACATACTTTTATTTAATGAAACTCATTGTAGAATAAAGTTCAATGGATAGTATCAATAGTTTGCAAAATATGAAATGAACAAAAAATTATAAATTTTCTTTTTTATAAATGTTTATAGTGATAAGTGTTACTTATACGTGTCTTGTAAATAAGTTATATATTAAAGGTTAATTTTTTGTGTCTTCTGTTTTCCCCTTCTTTTGACACCAATATTCAAAAATAGTAGTTTGTTCAACATTTTATGTTTTTATTTATAAGTTCTCTTTCCAAATTGGCTGAGAGTGGGACTCCTGAGAATATAATTCACATTTTTTGGTTATTTAAAATGCTTATTCTGATTTCTTTCTTTTGAAAGGTGGCATGTTGTTTTGCTATGATGTTGCCATGTATCAGAGTAAAGATGGCAAGCCACTGAATCGACTGATGGCCAGTAGAGGGCGAAGCTTCAAGCAGACTTCCCTGGCCCTTGTCCATGAAGTAGGTGCTGTTCTTTGTGCTTTACAGTTCCGCCATTCCCTTTATACACACGGGATTGCATTTGTTCATAAAGGTTTTCCTTTGCCACAGTTAATACGGGTTGCTTTTAATGATTTCCAAAATAGCCGACCAAATAGGCTATTAAGTCCAGTGTTTTTGCAAGAGACGGTTGAAACTTTCCTACTACCCAATGGAATTATTAAGGAATAGCCTCTAAGGATTTTGTTTGCTTACTTATTTCAGCAATGATTAACTTCATTGTTTAGATCGAATTTTAATGTATTTAAAGCAAAAGGACTGCCCATTTTTTCTCTTAAAAATTGTGTGTGTGTGTGTGTGTGTGTGTGTGTGTGTGTGTGTGTGTGTGTGAGAGAGAGAGAGAGAGAGAGAGAGAGAGAGAGAGAGATAGCATGCTTGTACATGCTGTAATGCCTGTGGGGGTCAGAGGACAGCTTGTAGGAAGTTTTCTTTTTCCACTACGGTTTCTAGGAATTGAAGTCAGGCGATCAGACTCAGAGACAGGTGCTTTTATCAGCTGAGCATCCTCCTGACCCTGTTTGGTTTTTATTTATCTCTTTAAGTGTGCATGCGCATCTTTGTGTCACACTTAGAAGTTACATGGTACCCTGTAGGAAGCAGGTTTTTTTCTTCTTGTAGGTTCTGGGAATTGTCGGGCTTGGCAGCAAGCATGTGCTTTTACCCAGGGAATCATTTTGCTGGCTCCTGCAAAGTATTTGAAGTCTTTTTTTGATAACAGTATGACAAGTCCCTTTATGTCCCGCCAGCCAGCTCCCAAATAGTGACATGGAGACTTCTTATTAATTATGAAACCTCTGCCTATAGCTTAGGTTTGTTCCTAATTAACTCTTATAACTTAAATTAACCTGTTGGAGGAAGGCCGCTTATTGGTACCTGTCTACTCAGCCCTGAAATAATCATACAGAAATCATATTATTTAAATCACTGCTTAGCCCATTAGCTCTAGCTTCTTATTGCCTAACTCTTACATATTAATTTAACCTATCTTCATTAATCTGTGCATCACTATGAGGTCGTGGCTTACCAGCAAAGTTTCAGCATGTCTGTCTCTGGCAGAGGCTCCATGGCTCCTTACTGACTCTGCCTCCTTTCTCCCAGCATTCAGTTTAGTTTTCCCCACCTACATCTATTTCCTGTGCAGGCCCACAGCAATCCTTTATTAACCAATGTTATTCAGAGCACATAGAGGGGAATCCCACATCATTAACCCATTTATATTAATCTACATTCCATCACCTGGTGTTATCTCTCTTCCATCTTGCAAGTCCTCTTTCCTCTCCATGTCTCCTGGTGTACCCTCCTTTGCTCTGTCTCAGGAACCCCGCCTAATCTCTTCCTGCCTAGGCCTAGCTATTGATCATTCAGCTCTTTATTAAACCAATCAGAAGGTGCTTTGGCAAAGACATATCTTCACAGTATAAACAAATATTCTGCAACATAACAGTGTCTCTCATTCAGTTAAAGAGAAAAGCCTGGGAGGGGTGATGTTTCTCTGGGGTAAAATGTTTAAACTCAGCAGAGGAAAACAGGTCATTTCTGTATCTACTATTCCCAGGCATCTCCTTAGTTAGCATGGAAAAGAAAGATACACTATCTTTACCATTTTAAGCTCTACATATAGGTATTTTCAGGACAAATCCAAGTTTAAACTCTTCATGAAAAGTAGATTTAAAAAGTTATTAGAACGGAATTTTTAAGAAGGTGTGGGCTAGTAGAAGCCATCTGTTAAATTTAGCTAATGTATCAGAAACTATGCAATATGCTCCACATATGAACAGAGAAAGTGTCTAGATTAAGATACTTGTATCTTGTGTTAGAGATGGCCTAGAAAGTCTCAGAGGGGTGAGAAAATGACAGTATTATTTGGGAGTCACTTAGAGGGCCTTCTGGACAGGATTTTGTGAAATCTAAGATGGGATTTTAGTTCATTTTCAGTTCACATGACCCAGTGTTTAGCTGTGTTTACTGTTGTTGTAAAGGACTGGAGTTTGGTTTCAAGCACGTACATTAGGCAACTCACAACTGTCTGTAACTACAGCTCCAGGGGATTCAGTATCCTCTTCCGGTCTCCATGCATTCCTCAATGCATATGTGCCCTCCCTCCCTCCCTCTCTCCCTCTCTTTCTCTCTCTCTCTCTCTCTCTCTCTCTCTCTCTCTCTCTCTCTCTCTCTCTCNCTCTCTCTCTCTCCCACACACACACACACACACACACACACACACACGAGAGAGAGAGAGAGAGAGAGAGAGAGAGAGAGAGAGAGAGAGAATAATGTGTTAGTTTTTTTTGTTTAACCAGAAACAGTGAGAGTCTTGAAGAGCTGACTGATAACAGTTGCACAATGGCAGCTTCTGGTCAGCTGTGCACCTCAACAGTTACTGTGTCGCTGTGCCTGCACATCTGCACACACATTGTATGTGCCCGCCATCAGGTGTTTCAGCTTACTGCTTGTTATATGGCTTTAGTAGACACAATACTTTGAATCCGGATTTTTCTTGTGCTAGCACCATACAGAGCAGAGCTCTCTCTCTCTCTCTCTCTCTCTCTCTCTCTCTCTCTCTCTCTCTCTCTCTCTCTCTCTCTCTCTCTCAGCTATGCAAGAGCAGCAAATGGAGCTCATGGAGCACCTCCCCACTGGGATAAGCTGCTGTATTCTGCAGTGTGCTACTGCGCGGCGGAGCTGTGATGCCTGGCAAGTTAGGTTAATTAAGTGCATTTTCAAGTTAGAAGATTTTCGGTTTTGAATGTTTTATTAGGATGTGACCTCAGAATCCTAAGCAGAGGAGCACAGTATATTCATTTATTTAATCTCCACATCCACATTCTGAGGTAGGTCCTGTTAATTTGTTCAAGATCATAAAGCAGCTAAGTGGAAGAGTCTGGAAATTGAACCCCGGAATTCAATTTCAGTTTGCAACTGTAGAGCTTAGCAACCATATCAAGTGAATTTTTAAACTTTCTTTATGAAGTCCACAGCGTTTACTTACTTTTGGCTTTTCTTTTGCATTTCTGATTGACCAGTACCACCACTCATAAAATTTTGAACCATTATTAAATAATATTTGGATTACTTGAATACAAGTTTAACAATACCTTGAGAATTTATATGGTGACTAACTCAGAGAGTTACCGAGTGAGTAAGGCCTAAGAGTCAGGTAGTGCACACAGCCTGGAAACACTGAGCAAAGAAATGCTTCATGCGTGCGTGCGTGAAGAAATGCTTGTTATTGTTATTTTTCTGCGATCCGTCTGGCATTTTTCTAGAAGATTCTTCAAACTGTGCTTTGGTTCCTACTGCTACTTTAATCTGTGTCTCTGGAAGCTCGGGGATCCTAGGAAGTCCTTTGTCCTGCGGATTTCATGTATTTGTCGGCTTACTGGTTGGTGGGCCTTTGGTTTGCTTCTGATTTTTGGTGATCATATTAACACCCATAATTCCTCACTGAATTGATCAGGTATCTTTGTGTGCACATCTGTTTTCATTTCCTTTAAGTAGAAAAATAGTCAGGAGTGAGACTGTTGGGGTATTTGGTAAGTGCAAAATTTGGTATATTTATAAGTTATAAAACTTTATATAAAACTAGTAGACTCTTTGGTGGCTGTCTGATTGTGGATGCCCCTGTAACATACAGGGGTTCTCCCGCCTCCCTATCAGTGACAGGGATGTTAGCTTTAAAGACAGTAGGTGGTTCATTTCTGTACCGGTGAGTGGTGCTCAGCATCTTTTTGTATATTCCTTTGTCGTCCTTGTTTTTTCCATGCTGTGTCTGCTTTTCATTAATTTTTTTTAACTGAGTATTTGTTTTCTAAAGAAAGAATTTTACACATTTTGGATATAAATATTATGTTAGAAATGGATTTTGAAAAAAAATTGCCTAGTTCTATCATTCCTTAAAATGGGTTCCTTTTGAAAATGGGATTTTTAATTTTTAAGACTCTTAATTGTCTTGTTTTTCTTTATATGGCTCTTTTTTGTCTGAAGCAAGATAACAAGAGTTTTCATTTTCTCTTCTGCTTAATTTAACTTTTATTCATTAATTTTTAAAGTAGAAGTATAATTTATATATCCTAAAACTCACCCATTTATATACATACTCAAAATATATGGTTAATTGGATGTTTTTTAAGGTTTGCTTATGTTGTAGCACACATTGGTTCTGTGTTGTTTTCATGGCAGAATAGTAGTTTCGTATGTAGGCGAGCCACATCTAGTGTATTTGTTAATCAGTTTGTAGATAGGCTATATGTTTTCATGTAGAAGTTTTACACTTTAAGGCATGCATCTTAGGCTGTGACCTATCAGAGTTTAATGCTGCATAAGGACTGGCTGTTGCTTTTGTAAATGCATTCTTCACTAATTACCCAAATACCTTCAGTCCCTCCCTCCCTCTCTTGAGTGTGTGCTTTCTATTTCTATTATCATAGTATATGTTATTTATCTATATTTTTATATTTTCACCCAAATTATATGCCTTAATCAATGTTACCTAGTAATAAGTCTCACAATAAAGTTGTATGACTTTTAATTCTAGGCACTTTGCTTTTCTATGTAAATATAACAACATTTGGGATGTCACATGCATGCCTGTCTGCTCTGGTGTAGAACATAAATCGTTCTATAGGCCAATTGGCAGGAAACTGAAATCTTAGAAACACTGAGGGTCTACTCTCAGGAACCATGTATATCTGCATTTAGTTAGGTTAACACCTTGTTTTCATTATAAGTCTTGTAGATGTTTTGTTAAATTTTGTACTTATTGCATAACCCTAAGTGTTTTGCAACTAGGATTCGTTCTGATTGACTTTCTGTTCATTGCTACTATGTAAACACAGTGATTTGCTTCTCTACCTTTACTATAGCTGAATAGTAAAGCCTGAGGTCCTATAGTCACACTTGCCTAGTACTCCTCATGTTGTATTGGCTCTTTTGCCTTGTTAAAGATTAGTTATTCATTTGTTTACTTACTATTTTCATGTGTGAGTGTGTGCATACCCACATGATATATGTACCATGTGTGTGCAGGAGCCGACAGTGGGTAGAAGAGAGGACCAGATCCCCTGGAACTGAGGTTACACTCTATTGTGAGCTACCATGTGAGAACAGGATCCCAGTGTTCTGCAAGAGCAGTTAGTGCTCTTAACTAATGAGTCATCACTCTCTCTCCTCCTCCTCCTCCTCCTCCTCCTCCTCCTCCTCCTTCTCCTCCTCCTTCGTCTTTTCCTTCTCCTTCTCCCTCTCCCTCTCCAGCCCCCCCTTCCCCGCCCCCCTTCCCCATTCCCCTCCTCCATCCCCCTCCCCTTCCCCTCCCTTCCTTCTCCTGCTCCTCCTTCTCTTCTTCCCCACCTTCTGCTCTTCTTCCTTCTCCCTCCTCCTCCTCTTCCTCTTCCTCCTCCTTCTCCCTCCTCCTTCTCTTCCTCTTCCTCCTCCTCCTCTTTTCACCGTATGAGGTTTAGAATCAGTTTGCTGGTATTTCTGAAGTAACATTCTAGGATTTGATTGGCATCCTGCTGGGTGAATCTTTCTATTCATGACGTAGAGTATCTCTCCATTTATCTGATTCATTGCTGATTTGTCATAGTTTATAGTTTTCCTGATGTTGATCTTGTAAATATTTAAATATTTTCATAGATTCATATCCACACATTTCATTTTGGGTGATATTACTGTGTTACTGAGTCTCAAATTTTAATATCAGTTTATTCACTGCAGATATGTAGGAAAGCAGTTGAGTTTTGTATACTCTAGCCTTGCTGAAGTAACTAATTCCCGGACTTTTTTGTATAGTTTGTTTAGATTTTATATGTAAATATTTATGTTGTTTGTGGCAGAAACAATTTCATTTCTTCATTTTCTTTAGTATATGTTACATTTTCTGTTTCTATCACATTGCATCAGTAAGGACTTCTGGTATGATGTTGAAAAGGACTCTGAGAATTGACATCTCTGCCTTGTTAGGATCTCAAAAAAAAAACAAACTCCTAGGTCTTTGCTATCATGTGTTCTCTGGGATCTGTTGACTGGGGTGTTATGTAGATTTTCTTTGTCAAGCATAGACTAAACCTTGGTTAAACTACCTGGAAGTTTTTGTTTTGAATCATGAGTAGATTTTGAGTTTCTCAAGTGCCCTTGTCTTCATCTGTTGATACAATGTGTGATTTCTGTACTGTACATTCTTAAATATTGATCCAGTTTCAATGGATAAATAACTCTAATTATGATGTGTTTTTTTTACATTGTCAGAATCAATTAGCTCATGCTTTTGACAAGTTTTATAATTATATTTATGGGAAATATTGTTCTGTGTATTTCTTGTTGACGTCTTTGCATAGTTTCACTCTGAGGGTAATGCTGATTTAGTGGAATGGGGAAAGTGTCAGCTTCTGTCTTCTAAAAGAGACATAGAGAATCTGAATGGCTGCTTCCTTAAATGTTAGTGGTAGTCAGCCGTGAGCACATCCGAGATATGTACTTCCATCGTGAAAGGTTAATAACTGTTTAAAATTTAAGTTTTCTTAAAAGGTATAGACCTATTCAGATAATGTGTTTTTCATGTGAACTTTGGAACATTGTGTTTTTCAGGGCATTGGTTTGTTTATCTTGATTATTACTCGGGACACGGAGTTGTGCACAGGGTTCTTTATTACCCTTCCCTTCTAATTTTCATAAGGGTTGGAGTTGTATCTTCTCTTTAATTTAAATACAACTAATTTTCTCTCTCTCTCTTGTTTTTTTTCTAGTTTCATTGACGGTAGGGTTCTTGATTTTTATTTAACCTTTTAAAGAACCAGCTTTTAGGGTGTTTTTTATGTCTAAATGTCACTTATGAGTGGGTATATATTATATTAGTCTTTCTGGGTCTGGGTCACCTCACTCAGGATGGTTTTTCCTAGTTCCATCCATTTGCCTGCAAATTTTAAGATGTCATTATTTTTAATACTGAGTATTTCTCCATTGTGTAAATGTACCACATTTTTAAAAATCCATTCTTCAGTTGAGGGGCATCTAGGTTGTTTCCAGGTTCTGGCTATTACGAATAATGCTGCTATGAATGTGGCTGAGCAAATGACCTTGTGGTATGATTGAGCATCCTTTGGTTATATGCCTAAGAGTGGTATTGCTGGGTCTTCAGGTAGATTAATTTCTAATTTTCTGAGAAATCACCATCCTGATTTCCAAAGTGACTGTACAATTTTGCACTCCCACCAGCAATGCAGAAGTGTTCCCTTTACCCCAGCATAAGTTGTCATCAGTGTTTTTGATCTTGGCCATTCTTACAGGTGTAAGATGATATCTCGGAGTTGTTTTGCTTTGCATTTCCCTGATGGCTAAGGATGTTGAGCATTTCCTTAAATGTCTTTCAGCCATTTGATATTCTTCTCTTGAGAGTTCTCTGTTTATGTCTGTACCCCATTTTTTTTTTTTTGGATAATTTGTTCTTTTGATGTCTAGTTTCTTGAGTTCTTTGTTTATTTTGGAGATCAGTCCTCTGTCAGACATGGGGTTGGTAAAGATCCTTTCCCGTGCTGTAGGCTGCTGTTTTGCTTGTTGATCGTGTGTTTCCGGCTAGGAAGGAGAAAAAGTCAAGTTCTCCTGAGTAAACTGGGGCAGGGGGTGAGGGTGGAAGTGAAAAGGGAGGAAAGAATAGGAGTAGGGAAAATGTATCGCCCAATTAAAAACAAAGTGTAAAAAAGAAAAAAAAAGCTTTTAGTTTTTGATTCCAGTGATTTCTCTTTTATGTAGATCAGGCTTGCTCTGAACTCGCAGAAATCCACCTGCTGCTGCCTAATCCTTATTATTTTATATTTAATTTGTGGTTTTGATTCATTCATTCATTCATTTTTTACATTCCTAAGGTGTAAGCTTAGATATTTGATTTAGGTCTTGCATCTTTTCCAACACATGCATGCATTGCACTAAATTTTCCTCTCATCATTGCTTTATTACATCCTACAAAATGTTATATGTTTGTTTTTTTCTTTCCTTCCTTGTTCTTTCTCTTTCTTTTTTTTTTTTTTTCAGACAAGGTTTCTCTGTATAGCCTGGCTGTACAGGCACTTCCATTGTACCATTCTAAACTAAGCTGGCCTTGAGCTCTGAAATTTTCCTGCCTCTGCCTCCTGAGTGTTGAGATTAAAGCTGTATGCCACCACTGCCTTGCTTTTTTATTTTTAATTTTTATTTGTCAAAATCTTGTAAAAAAAAGTTCTCTTCTGTTCATTTGTAATGTGTTAATAATGGAGATTTTCTAGTCATGTTTTGTTATTGATTGCTAGCTGGTTTCCACTGAGGTAGGGGGATGAATATCACGTGTTTTATATTCTTTCAAACTTAATTGTGTGTGCTTTATTGCCTAGAATGTGGTCTTTCCTGGTAAATCCATGTTAGATTTAAAAGGCTGTATAGCCAGCAGTTACTGGAAGAAATAACAGATGTCAGTTATGACGGGATGACTGGTGATACTGAGTTCCATTGTGTGCTTCCTCTTCTGTGCTTGCTGTGTGTTCCCACCTAGAATAGCGAGGCACTGAAGTTCCTACCCACAACAGTTGACTCTGCTCACTTTAGTGCTTTGTCATTTTTCAATGCTTTGTTAGTAGATACACTTAAAGAATTCTTATCTTTTGGGGGAATTCACCCTTTATTGTGATGTGATGTTCCCTTTATTCTTAGCATATTTCTTGTTGTGAAGCCTACCTTACCTGAAATCAACATATGCCCACCTAATTTATCAGTATTATTCTGGTATCTTCATCCCCACTCACTTTATGTGTGTCGATGTATTTAAAGTTGTATTCTTATAGAAGATATATAGCTGGGTCTTGGTTTTTGTTTGGCTTTCACCATTGTATTTTAATTAGTTCATATAGAACAGTGACTCAGAGTAATTATTAATATGGCTTAGTTAATATCTATTATGGTGTTGTACTTTTCTCTTTGTTTATTTATGTTCTTTACTTCCAATTTCGCTCTGTACTCTTGGAATTTTTATGTGATTCTATTTTCTCTCTTGTTAGCCTAACAGCTATGCTTTTTAATTTTACTCTTTCTTTCTGATTGCCTTAGAGTTGACAGTGGGCACTTCCGAGTGACGCGTTACCAGTTCTCATGTGGTATTAGTACCTTATAATTGTAAATAAGCCTAATCCCTGTCTCTGGAATATATTAGGT
Organism: Alexandromys fortis; assembly: GCF_014885135.2. Classification (NCBI taxonomy): domain Eukaryota; kingdom Metazoa; phylum Chordata; class Mammalia; order Rodentia; family Cricetidae; genus Alexandromys; species Alexandromys fortis. The sequence goes on along the minus strand of NW_026067976.1, from coordinate 1,594,023 downwards.
TTTAGTAAGAAATATCTCCTTTAGATTCATCTGTTGAACACTTATTCCCCTGGGAATGGCATTATGTAGGAAGGTTCTGAAAACTCTTAAGAGGTAGGACTGAGCTTGCAGCCACTCACAGGAGCTGTGGCCTTGAGGCCTTTACCTTGCCAAGGTGCTTCTTGTATCTTTTTCTGTTTCTTTTTTCCCTAAAGGTCAACAGACTTCCCTTCCATGTGGTCCTGCCACTCTAATGCTCTGTTTTTAATCTCTGCAGGAGACTGTTCTAGGGTAGGGGTCCTGGGAAGGGTTTATTTATTCTGCCCAGCTCTATAATATCGCATGTGGTGACCCCACCTTCCAAGGGACGGTATTGCCTTTCTGAGGGGTGATCCCCTTACTGGGTCATTTGACTAGCCCAACCTGAATGTTAGGTCTCTACCTAGACCCTGCAGATTTTATTCTCTTAATCAGGCCTTACTGTTGATCATTTTGTATATTGCATGTTTGGTAACCTTTTCTACAGAATGTAGACATTCTGTTGTTGTTTTCTCTTTGCTTTAAAGATTCAGTGGTCTCTTGATATATCCTCAAACTAGGATATTCTATCTTTATTTGAGGCAAGTTCTTTTAAACGCACTACAGGCTTTTTTCCATTTCTGTTGCAGCAGGTCCTTTGATTCTTGGAGTGTTTCCTTTTGGTTCTGCCTTAGGACTTTGTCCACTGTTCCTACGTGCTGTCTGCTGTGTCCATCACAGCCATCCTGCATTAATAACCTGTTTAAAATCCCCGGTCTGAGAATTCCAATAGTACTCACTGTTTGCCTCTAATTCCTGTTTCTGCTCCATTTATTGTAACCGATGTTTGCCTTTTAATGAGCTTTGTTCTTATCCTGATAGCTGGATATGATGTAAAAGGGATAAATAGACCTTTAATCATTTAGTGGTGAGTGGTAAGGGGATTGTGGTGATGTGGAATCATTCTTTAATTGTATAATTAGGTCTGTTTTTTTAATTGGTATGATTATAAGTTTCACACATGTTTTTCAATTCCTTCTACTGCCGTAAAGAAAGGTAGCCTAGAGCAGGCAGAATTTCTACATGGAAGGATTAAAAAGACTTTGGAGTTATATATCTCCTTCCCTCCATGTTAGTTAGGCTCTCATAACACCCTGTTAGGAGCCAGGCTTATTGGAATATGCTTGTAATCTCAGGACTTTGGAGGCTGGAGGAGGGGAATTGCAGGTTCACATGCGGTGCTTAGGCTACGTAGTAAGTCTCACAGTGTAACTTACTAACTCGGTTAAGTGATGCTTCTCTGATGGCGTATCTCAGAATGATCTGTTTCCCTTCCCGCATGTTATATGTGTCGGGTGATTTTTCCTTTGTTTTCACTGTGAAAATTTGGCCAACGTGTTCTAGGTAGAATATACAAAGGTGTATGGTGCTCTCATGAGTGAAGACTCTTATCCACCGATTGTCCAGCTCTTCTCTGACTAGGTCCAATCTGGGTTTTCCTCCCGGATTTCTCATTAGCATGTAGGTGTCTGCTTCCTGGTTACTGTTTCAGTAAGTTGTGATTCTCAGTGTTGGCGTGATTCTCTGTCCAGCTGTACTTTGCTCTCCTATGTATTTCCCTGGCAGGCCTCAGAGAGCTGGTGTGTGTATCAGTTTGGTAATTGTGCTTGTTAGGGTGAATAGTGAGTTGTAAGCCCCTTATGTACCAGACTGGAAGTGGTATTTTCGTATTTCTTGTGCTTTTCATATATAATACTGTATTAATACTTCTCGAGAACCATGTGTCAGCAAAACTAAGACTTTTCAATGCCACAGTGAGCTATTTATGTCAAGTCATCTCTGACAAATTACCCCTTATTTTCCTCCTTTTTAAAAAGTGACATTCCGGTATCTATTATACTTATTCAAGAATTACAGATCCACATCTGATTCAGTTCCATGTGACCTACCATCTCCTTAGATTTGGGTAAAACCTAAAGTGCTTTTTTTTTTTTTTTAAATCTTTTGAACTGGGTTCTATCAGTAGTCCCACCCCGCCCTGATGGATACCTCCAGCCCTTTGGGCAGTGATTTTCTCCTTCCAGGAGAAAGCTGAGGGTGAGCGACAGTTTTCGTCCCTGGAGTTTGCTGGCACTCTCATCATCTTTTGGCATTTCCTGCTTTGACTTGACATTCTCATCTAAACTGGGCAACGGTGGCTTATCCCGGGATGAGAATGGCAGTCACATCTAATTGCTTTCTTCCTTCTTGGCGATACAGATGTTCCTGACCCTGACAGTGCCACCCAGCCGTGTTTATGCTTACCATTAAGTAATGATTTTAGAGAAACTTTATTCATCCTTACTGGAAATATGTACTCTGAAATAAATCATTGTTTATACATTTTTAAACCTCCTTAAATGACCACTGTTTGATTTTTTTTGTGCACTAGAAATTAACTTTGCTTCTCCTAATTCTTTCATTTTTCCTCCAAGCTGTCCCAAGTTAGATAATACGTAGCCAGTTGTTTGAAATATAAGAAGTGCAGCCTCACCTTTTCCTTCAATGGCTCCTTTGTCTTAGAAATATGTCTTTAAAGATAGTGTTCACATTTATGCAGTGTGAACAACTAGATGAAATTGTGAGTAATAGTGGGGAGAAATTATATCTGTGCCTCTTACAGATTCTCCCTAGCAAATACTGTGAAAAGTACGGTGTGCCGTGCTTTAGATACTCCATAATTACCATGTGGATGTGAGTTGTTATGGTAACTGGGTTTCCCCTTCTATTAAATAACAGAGTAAATGGTTGCTTGAGATGCGATTGAATTGTCAGCTTTCAGGCTAATGTTATCCTGATGGGAAACAGGGTGGAGAGACAATGATGGGGGAAGAGGTGCTGGGGGGAGCGGGGTGGGGGGTGGGGGATATTGAATGTTGGGAACGACTTACAAAGAAATGAGGGCTTTGCACTTGAAGTAGGTATCGTCTTAACTCCTCTCTCTTCACTGTTTCTCAGTGGATAGAGATGGCAGAAAGTTACTTTGTGGCAACAGGGTTACTAATGACAGAAAGTTGAAGCCTCTAATCATGATTATGAACAGTGGTGCAATGAGTATCTTCTATGGTCTCTAACATGAAGTGGAAATGCTTTTTCTTCTGGGAATGTAGGGAGAATGAGTGTTAGGGTTGGTATTCCTTTGTATCGCATGTAGCAGCTGAAGTCAAATACCTTTATTCGTCTCCATTGTTGTGTTTGGTGTAGTGACGTTAACTAATATAAAATGCTTGCATTATATTTGTTATTAATAGTTAAAGGTTTTGCAGAAAAAAAAGTTCTGGGTTAATGCAGCAGAGGTAGCACCGTTTGTGAGTGATGGGTTAGCGAGGAATGATTTGAGGGTACTCAAGGACGGACAGGTGGTGCATAGTCACCTGGGAGTAACTTGCATTTCAGAAATTGGCTTGATTGTTGAGTCAGGAAGACCTCTAAGTTTCAAACCTTGATAACAGGGATGTTGATAGATTGTATTGACAAAGACAGGAAAGATAAATGAGAGTGAGTTATGAATGATAAACCAGCCAGCTGAGTGTAAGAAGTAGTTGAGGGTGAGAGTCTGAAAAACTTGTTCTAAAAACCATGGTTTTAAACTACTTCTGATTTTTTTAATTAAAAATAATTTAACTGATACATTAAAATATAAAAAATTATGCATATTGTTATTCATATTTATGAGTACCCTGTAATGTGTTAATAGATGCAAACTATATTTTTATTGAGCTTTAACTTGATATAGATTTCCCCCATGTTAGTGTATACTATGTGCATTTTGGCAGGTATACATACTTCTGTAAGCAGCATCACTCAAGATGAGAATTAGCCTAGCATCCTAAAAAGGGCCTTCTTACTCGTCATAATCAAATCTGTCACCTTCACCTAACTATTGTTTCCTTTTCTGTCTTCATCTAATTAGAATTAGAGCTTACAGTGCACAAGGGACCAACTACAGTGACCAAGAGCTGACTCCAAGTCCCAGCAATTTTCATCTTGATTTTCTGACTCAGATGTTTAACATGGTATCAGAAGTGGGGTGACAAATGGCGTAGCTGAGTGGGAGCCATTACTCTACAGCTTCAGGGACACAGTGCTTTCAGAGTTCTCTTACCTGGATGACTGTGGAAACCTCTGCAAGATTTTCCTGCTCTGAGCTTTGTCTGTCTGTTTTCAGCTCTGTGGTCAGCAGTAATGAGACCTCCTGGTTCCTCTCAACACTGGAGAATGGAAATGGCTCCTCTTTAACTAAGAATGAAAGCATGTTGTGAAAAGAGACCTAGAGGAGTCTGGACTCCCGGGGTCCCTTGTGGTCCACCAGGGCTTTCCTTTGTGTGTTCCTTGTTCTCAGCTTGTCCACTCTAGCTCTTCTGGTATTTTGTCTTTCTCACACAGGTCACCCCTGTGCCTGTATATTACCTTTGGGATGTTTTCTGGTTTTGTTGTTGGTTTGCTTTGTACTGAAATGACATCCAGAGCGTGTGTTAGCCATGCTACAGTTTGAAATTCACTGCCTCTTTTTTTTTTTTTTTTTTTTTATAAATGTCAGTAGTGGGACGATCGACCATTTTTTCTTGTAAAAGGATGAAGAGACAACTACTATATTTCTCTAGGACATTTATAAAAAGTTATCTTCACCTTGAGAAGAAACTGACAATATAAATGTCCACAAATTCACTGCCTCTTAACAGGCAACAGCGTTGTACAACCCTTCCCTTTCTCTTGCTCAAGAATATTTTAAACACCTCCTAATGAGCCCTGTTCCCATTAAACAGTCCCTTCCCACTTTTCCTGTCTTCTCTCTCTGTCTTACTCTCCACTGCCAGCGACCACTGATCTGATTTCTGTCTTCACTGGTTTGCTTATTCTGGTTATTGCATATAGGTGGAATCCTATAACGTGATCTTTTGTGTCTGCCTCCTCTTGGCTTGGTATGTGTTCAGGGTTTATCTACAGATTATCCTTTCAGCATGCAATAGGACTTTATTTGGCTAATATGGCTTATTGATCCATGGATGGTTATTAGGTTATTTTATTTCATTTCATTTTATTGTTTTGCTATTGTGAACATCCTGGTATGGACTTTTATTTACAAATTCTTGTTTGAATTAATTGTGGACTCTATCTAGAAGTAGAACTGTGTAGTCATATGATCTTGCTATGTTTAGTATTCTGAGGAACTATCAAACTTTCCCAATAGCTGAACCTTTCTGCATTCCCTTTAGCATGCATATCCTCACAATTGGGAAATTTTCACTCAAAGTTGACCCTCCCAGTGAGATCTACCATGAGCACTCTGCTAGCCTTGGAGCATGCTCCGGCCCTCACCCTTATTTCTTTAGTTTGCTTCTTCCCTTTGCATGTTTGTCTGGCTCCTTTTTCAGTTGTATAAATGATGTTTCAACCTACTTACTGCTTTATACATGTGGAGACTTTTTCCTGTGACTCTGAAGACAGAGGACCCGTGTGCCCGGGCAGTCTCTCACACAGTTGTTACTATAAGAGTATGTATGGCTAGTTATAAGAAAAACTAAGTTTCTCGTGTTTATTAAAACTCAGTGAAACAATGGTTACTCACTCTGCGTTCTTAACTGCTGGGTAACTAGGTTTGCAACTTCATGATTATTTGCTATTTTGTTGACTAGGTTTTCTGAAGATTTCTCATGGGTCTAGCAAATTAGACATAATTTTCATACTTCACAAATGCCGATTGAGTTTATTTTTCAGGCTAGCAACTTCAACCTCAAAAATAGGCAATTCAATAACTACATATTGGATTGAAATAGCTTCCTAAAGGTTATGGAAAGCCTTTTGGCCTGAGACACAAATGAAAAGGGCCTGGTTATCAGCACACTGTTTCCCGAAGTCTCTTTACTGAGGGAACACTCGAGAGTGCTTTTAAAGATGTCTACTTGTTCCAGGGCTAATCCCAGGGCACAGTAAGATGGAGATATAATTCCGTAAAACATGGAGCATCAGGTTGGAATCTAGGCCAGTGAGCTCTGATACTGATACTCTCAGTGTGGCCTGAGCCACAGGATTAGTTGGGTAAACTGCTGATAGCCTCGTTCCGAGGGGTTTCTTTTTTTAAACTCACCATTCCATTTGTTCTTTTACATTTGTATTTTTCCTAGAATCCATTCCCATTTCAAACTCAGTACTAAGAAGAAATTGAGACTACGTCTTTGCAAAGGATTCAATGTTCTTTCTGTGTCAGTGTGCTGGGGTCGACATGAGCTCTTAGTACAGTGATACCCATGGATTATGTGGCAGGAGAATTTGAAAATATTTTGTATTTTTTAAGTAAGATGATTTCAGGTTACATTATTTGAATGTTGTTTCTATTAATTCTGGGTATTGAAATAGGGGCTAATGATAATAATGCGTTATGATTAGAGAATATAATTCTTAGGAAAAAATGAAAAGCATTTGGAAACAGAGAACAAGGATGAAAACTGAGGGCCTTTTTCCTGGCTGGATATGTGGCCTAGCATATTGTTTGCTTTCTGGATAGTCTAAGAACAAACAGGGACTGGAGGGCTCATTCCTTTTGTTGGTTAACACACTGACAAAACACCATAGAACTTTGCAGCATAAATACTCAGTCAGAAAAACGTCTTTATAATTTTTTTCCAGTTCACTTCACGATCTCAGTATCTATCTTATGCTGTTTAAATATCTAACGTTTGAAAAAACAGCAGTGACACCAGAAGTGATAGGTAAAAGTCAGAATTAATCACATTGTTCTTGTCTGTCCCATGTCCTATGGAGTCTTCACAGTCCCTCCGTGCAGTCTGTTTATGCCCATTTCTGGCTCTCCTGCCAGCAGTAAGGTTCTTATGGAGTGCTTGATAGTCCTCGCCATCCACAGAACCTTGCACAGTAGGCTCTCACTAGGATGGGAATGTAGCACACCCAGAGGCCATGACAACTGTCTGTATTCAGCTGTGCTATCTCTCCTGTCGAAAGGCACTTGAAAATACTCTCAGGATACTGGGAACTGTTCTGAAGCAGCAGTTACTGTAATTCTGTCATAATTATATACAAACCGCTCTCGTTCTCATCTGTAGGGAGGTGGGTAAGAGTTTGGAAACATGGGTGAAAGTGTGATTGATGTGTTTAGGGATACATGAGCTATGACACACTGTAGCTGTTTCTCTTGAGGCATCTTGAACAGGCACAGACTCTGGGAAGATGTGTTGCAATGCTGTGCACTAATAGGGAGAAACAGAAACGACTGTCCAAGCCACATGCTTCGTCTGGGCTCTGCTCAGGAGATCGCACTGTTGACACATACCGTTTTTCTCTTGCATACCCACAAACGATGAGAGGGCAGCTGTCCAGCACTACACTCAGTGTGTGCCGTCTCATCTGCATGCTTTTTCCACCATGGTTTCTACACAGTGTGGTTTCTGTTGGAAGTTTATGTTTATTCAGAGTGGTCAGATTTGAATTCCAAGATATGAGTAATATTTATTTTTATTTAATATTACTAGGGAGTTTGTTAGACAGTACTCTGCTCCCTGTCTTTGGCAAGAGGTTTTATAGCCGTTTCCCCTGCTTTTCAGAGAAGGATTTGTATTACAAATACATCTTAACTTGTTATTATTGCAGGGTTTCATTTGCTTTAATTTAGAAAATTCCAGGCTTCCTTTATTTTGTCTCTACAAGATTCCAAATTCTCTTCAACTGGGAATATTGAAAAGATATTAGTCGTGGTTTCAGTCCTGAGCTAACTCGGTTTGCTTTAGAGAACAAACCACTTAAACAAAGGAAAGAAGAACTGGTGTGCTCATTTCGTTCTGAATTCTGTATAGTCTAACGTGCTTCTGTCCGTCTTTCCCACAGGTCCATGTCCAGCCATCGGAATGGCACCGCACGCTCTTTCTTCCACAGGCCTGGCTTGCGTATATGACTCGAGCATACCATGCTGTTCTACAGGTCAGGACACAAGGGGTGTGCTTTGTGGGGCAGCATTTCCTCCTCATCACAATTTTATAACAATGTGTATATACTCTGGAGTTAACTACACAGCATCTGCCACCGCGTGCTTCTAAGGTCCCAGTGAAAAACCAAGGTTTAACTGCACTAAGACCTCCTAGGAAACAAATGAGTTCATTGGGCATATTTACAAAGCATGGGTGTGGCTTATTGACATGAATGGAGTGATTCCAAAGCATCCTCCCCAGAAAACTTTTCCCTAGCATGAATGATAGTTTCCTCATAGTTGAATGGATAAAGCCCCCTTTCCCTAAGCTTCTCTGGCTTTCATCCTTTAGCCTCTCCCTGACACCCCAAGAGCCTGTGCCATTAAGGCAGTATTACTCACACCTGGTTGGAAGGAGTAGTTGAATACTCAGGTGTGGGTTCCATGACCTTCCCCCTTCTCCTCCTATTGAGGAACACCATTGTTCAGCAAGCCCAGTTGGATGATGTTTTGCAAATGGCACAGCTGACCTCCTGCAGGTGGAGATTGTTCTGCCCAGAGGATCGTGTTGAGAAAGTATAAAAGCACTTGGGAAAATAGCACTAGCATTATCAAAAATGCCATGGTTCCTTTTGTTCATAAGAAGTGTGAGTCACAGGGCAGTAATAGCACAGGCGTTTAATCCCAGCACTCAGGAGGCAGAGGCAGGCGGATCTCTGTGAGTTCACAGCCATCCTGGTCTACAGAGTGAGTTCCAGGACAGCCAGGACTGTTTCACAGAGAAACTCTGTCTTGAAATAACAAAACAAAACAACAACAACAAAGAAATGTAAGGCTTGAGACTTCTGTCTGTCTCTTGCACACATACCCTTCAAGGAAGAGAGGGTGGAAAGATTCTGAGAGTCAGAGACTTGAAGGAGCCGAGTGAAGACAGAGGGCCGACAGCACGCTCTGTCACTCACGAGCGGACAGCAGCTGCCGTTGTCTGTACGCCAGGCGGCATTCCCACATGGAGAGGAGGGAGCTCATGGTTCTGCACTCCTGGCAGAGAAGCTGTTGATAGTCGATGGCGTGTGGGGGAAGGAGAGTCAGTTTTATTTAAGGGTGCAGCTCCTGATATGTGATCAGGCTCCAGTGGATAGCCCCTCTCTCATGAGTATATCAGCAAGAGCTAAGATAAGAAAGGGGAGAAAGTGTGAGGGGTAGAACTGGAATAGTAAGGGGGAGGAGCTGCGAGTGAACATGTTCTGAATGTAAGTATGGGTGTCTCAAAAATTAATATAAATACTATGTTAAGTAAGGCTCATGTATATAGTTACCCTTAAATTCAAATGTGAATATTCCTACGTTCGTGTGCCCCACCCAGACCTCCCTCCTCAGCTCTACTCTCTTCTGCCCTTTTGGCCTTCTGAGTATCCAGCTTGACTGTCCCAGAGTATTTGGATTTGAATGCCCCCACACTGAGCCCCGCGTCTTGTCTCTATGCTGAACCTGCCTGGATCTTTTGCCTCATCTCTTGACCCTCCTCCCAGACATTTATGTTTCAGCTTTTCCAGATTTTTGTTTTCCGAACATCGGCATATATCCCTGATGTCCTAGCTTTCATACATACTGTCCCTTTCTGCCTCAGAGGCTGCTATTCCCCATATGCTCACCTCGTTTTAACTTGTTCTTTATTAGCTGGGGGAAGGTACTTGGTGTACTTAACTCCTATCCCTCACTGGATTATAGGCTCCTCTCCTCTCACATTGGTAGCCCTGTTTTTCTTTTTTTGAAGCTCTTATCATATTGATTTTTAATTAATTGATAACTAATTAATTAATTTTGTATCCCGACTGCCGTTTCCCCTCCTTTTTTTTCTTCCAGTACCCGCCTTGTCGCCACCCCCAACCCACACCTCTATTTCTGTTCCAGTAAGGGCTGGCCTTCCATGGATATCAGCAAAACATGGCAAGTCAAGTTGCAGTAAGACTAGTCATCTCCTCATATATTAAGACTGGGCAAGGAGACCCAGTATGAGGAGTAGGCTCCCAAAAGCCAGCAGAAGAGTGGGAGACGGCCCTCCTCCCACTGTTAGGAATCCCACAGAGGACTGAGCTACAGGACTGTAACATACGTGCAGATGGCCTAGGTCAGTCCATCGGGTTCCCTGGCTGTCAGTGCAGTCTCTGTGAGGATCCCTGGAACGCCTCCTAATGTTTGGCTGAGCCTGCGTCTGTTTCCATCCCTTGCTGGAGGAAGCCTCTCTGATGATGGTTGGCTAGCCACCAATCTATGAGTGTAGCAGAATATTGTTAGGGATCATTTCAGGGACTTTTTATTATTTTATTTTATTTTTGCCTCCAGCCGTGTTTGGTTCTGTCCTAGGTCTCCTGGCCATCCAGCCTGTGGGTCTTGGTGCTCCAGGCAATGTCAGGGGTGGACATACTGTCCTGGCATGGGTTGGGGACTCCCTCAGTCTCCAGGCCACCCTCACCTTAGCATACCCCATAGGCAGGACAGACTGTTGTCTGGTACCTACAGTTGTCTTTATTCCTTCAGGACTTCCTTTGCTGTTGTCTGCCATCTGTGTCTGAAACAACAGTTGCTCTCCAGATATATAAAACACACTCAGTTGGCCTACTTTCAATCCAGGATTACAAATGTTAATGTAGTTTTTAAATGTCAAATATAGTTTTTATCAGCTGGGAACTATTCAAATGGGCAAGGTTGAATTCTGTTTTGTGGCTGGAAAGTCATTGTTAAGAATGGCGTGTGCTAGGGGAGGGAGCTGAGATTACTTAAGTGACATGCTCAGAAGAAGACTTTTATGGAGTTTAAGGAATCATGGTGTCATAGGTATGTCTGCTCTGCGAGGACACAGAGAGTGAGAGCCAGAGGATGGGCCGGAAGGGAAATGACTGAGTTTCTGTACTTTTGTGTTCCCATCTTGAATTCCCATGCAGCAGAGCAAGTATTTAACCTAGAATTTGTAAAGGTGGAGAGCTTCTGACTTTTTAGAACTGAGGAGGGGCCCAGGGTCTCTGCATCCTCAACACCAGGTCCTTCTAAGGTGCTTAGTCTGCAGCCATTTTAAACACCATTGCTTTAGTGTTATTTACCCAGTGTTTCATCTCCCAGGTCTGGGTGCTCCTTATATTTTGAATAGTTCCTGGGTAAAGGAAGGAGCTTCCGTCTGTGTGCTTCCCTGTCCTCATCATACCAGACAGTTTCTATTCATGAGGAGAGATTCCAAGGCAGGACACGGACTTCATCTTCATGTCCCCCTCAGTCCCTTTGCAGTTTTTCCTGGCCAGGCACAGTGCTGAGCATGTGGGTTACAGAAGGAAATGCCCCGTCCAGTCAAGGAAGCTACAGGCACCTTAGCGGTTTCACGGCCGCGTTCTCCATGCTTGACTACAGAAGGGACAAAATTCTGCAGACACCTGGACAGAAGGAGACGAACAGCTGCTACAGTCAGCTGAGAATTTATACTGCCTTAAGGCAGTAGTTCCCAACGTGTGGGTCACGGCCCCTTTGGCAAACGTCTGTCTCCAAAACTACTTACATTATGATTCATAACAGTAGCAAAATTCCAGCTGTGGGGTAGCAATGAAAACAGTGTTATGGTGGGGGTCACCACAGCATGAGGAACTGTGTCAGAGGGCTGCAGCGTTAGGAGGCTGAGAACCACTGCTTTAAGGGGAAGAAGGGCTAAGTTGAAGGGATTGCGATATAATTCACACTTTACAAAAGTTTCTGTTTTCTCCATGACTGCTGCTATTGGTTGAATAACTAGTATGTAGCTAACACTTAACATACACCATTTCAGTTAATCGTTACAGAAACCCCACAAAGTATATGTTATCAAACCCATGTATAATGGTATTATCGGTAGACAAGCAGGGTCAGCTAGGAAAGGAAAGCCAACAGCTCAAAGCCAACAGTTGGTAAATGGGAGAAATAGAATTTAATTCGGGAATCTTCTGATTCTAGAGCCTCGCATGATTGCCTAGCACCATCATCAGTTATAGTAGTATGTAACACAGGTTGGTCTAACATTTTATTTCCTCATTACATTCATTAATTTAGTGTGCGTATGTGCGTACGTGGGTGTAGGCATGCCATGGTACACATGTGGAAATAAGAGGACAGTTTGCGAAAATAGTAGGTGCGGGTCTAGGGACTGAATTCAGGTCGTCAGGATGGGAGGAAGTGTCCTACCTGCTGAGCCAGCCTTCTTGTACCAGTCTAATAAAGGGCGAATCTATTTGTGAGAAGTTTTTTTTTTTTATTTTTAATAATGTAGGTCAAGTATTCTCTTCTGCTGGCGTGGTGATATGTGCATTTGTCTGCTTTCACTAAAGACCTCTGCACATCCTGTTGCATTGATAGTCGGTGAAAACGTGAGCCGGAAAGGCTCGAGTGAGGAACTCAGCAGTGTGCCGTAGGTTTGTTGCCGCTGCCTGAGAGGCACTGATGGGCTTGGCCGCTGAGTTTGACTGTATTTGGAACTTACAGCATCCTAGGTGAACTGGAGCAACGTTGAGTTCCTCACCATTACAAGAATCTGTGTCCTGGAGCTGTCTTCTGTTAGTTACAGCAGCTATGCATACTTCTGTCTGTTGCTGGGCAGGTTTGGTAGCATTAAGTCCATCAGTTAGAGGAGCCTTTTCCTTGGTTAGCCTTAGGTGACAGGCTGAAAGGGGTTCGTCCTACACTAGTTCCTAGACATGATAGGGCACGGATAGTTTGAGACCTGAATCCTGTTAGTGCATTCTGCTTGGTCATCTCCCGCCTTACCCAAGTGTTCCAGAGGAATGTGGGATTCGAATTGCATGTCAGTTTTCCGGACATGCTGGAAGTAGGTGGACTTCTTCCCATCCAGGGAGAAAATACAGAGACAGACTGATCAGGTGTTCTCATACTGTCTCGCTAGCGAGTGTTCTAATTGGCTCTTCACCAACCAGTTGGCAAGGAACTTTCTATTCACTGTAGTTCCGGAAAATATACTGCCCTCATCTAGCCTTGATGGGCACCTGCACACACATAACGTATATTTACACACAAACACATGAATGTAATTTTTAATTTAAAAAAAGTTGGACAGAACAGGAATCCAGAGTTAGTAGACCTTTGAATGGATACGCAACCTCATTAGTAAACAATGAAATCAGATTAAACCATGGTGGGTATCTCAAGAATGATGATGCTCTACTAAAGATATTCATAATGATATGAAATAACCAGAATAAATGACCTTATTATTTTTTAATTAAAAGTTCTGTTTTATTATTTTATGTGTATGGGGTTTTGCCTGCATATTTTGTGTTCCACTTACATGCAGTACCCACCTAGGCCTGAAGATGACACAAGATCCCATTGGAACTGGAATGCAGATGGTTCTGAGATGCTATGTGGGTGCTGGGAATCAAATTTGGGTCCTCTAGAAGAGCAATCAGTGCTTTTCAACTCCATACGATCTCTCCAGCCCCCAAACCTTCTAGAAATAGCTAAGCATTGCTCTATATGCTTAATAAAATCTGAGCTCTTGCCCAAGTTAGAATCCATCAGTAAACTACTGTTTTAATTACATTAGATAATATCATTGATAATGGAATAAAGGAATAATGGAATAAAGTGAAATACCTGATTACGGTAATACAGTAAAAACTAAAAGGTTTAATAATTGGAAGGTGTTGGTCTTAAAGGAACAATATTAACTATATTTTTGTTACATGGCTGAAGTTGGTATATGTTTTTATAAGTTCATCCAAGAAGTATTAATGAATACTAGTGATTACCATTTTTCACATAATGCCTGCATCTCAAGTTTTGCATTCTCATCTAATTAATCTCCTGCTGCGCTGTCGTGACAGTGGTGTTCAGACCTCTGTCTTTGCATCTCTAAAATTATCAGCTGCCATTGCCATGTCGCTGACTTTTAAAACGGGACTGTGAGAATCAGATCTGCTTTGAAAGGCCTTCTGAAGTGAAGCCTGAACTGGCTGAGCCTGCAGCCTCTTTAGGCCTCTCCCCTAGCGAATGCAGGAATTCACCGAGCAGAGATGTGAGTGACTCACTGACTTTCAAGGTCTACTATGCCATCAGGACCACTTGTGGCCGGTTTCTAAGGGAATTTTAGCCAGCAGCTCTGCATGCTGATCCCTCTTGTGTGGTTTGCAGGGCAGGATAGCGGAGCTGGAACTGCAGTTGCAGCATGGGAAAGAAGGACCCGAGGAGGTGCAGTACAAGCGAAACACAGCCTGGCTCTGGTAAGCGGATGACATTCGGCTGCACACTCTTGTCACAGGATGTGAGCAATGAAGGGAACAGTAAATGCCTTAAATGCTTCCTTGCTGACTGCATTACCTTTTGTGTGAGCCGGAGGGAACTCGGAAGACCGGATAGGTTTATTCACCTACTCCCTAGATACGTTTGTATGCATGTGTGCTTGCATTCCCATCCCTAAGGGTCTGTGAAGGATTGTTACCAGTATCCCCTGCAGAGAGCAAAACCTACTGAGGTCATGTCTCATATACACAGCATAGTAATCTACGCACATCCTCCTACATATAAATCACCTCCAGATTACTTGGCTAACTTATACAATGTTAATTCTTGTACTATCCTTGTGGACTACTAATGTTCCAGGAAAATGACAAGAGTCTACACAAGTACAGTCCAGATATAATGTTGCCCAAATATTTGTAATCTGTGTTTGATTGTATTTATAGACTTGGAACTCACATGTACAGAGGGCTAACTGTACTAATATGTCTCTACTTTTTTTTTCTAGTGCAGTGTGAGAATGGTATGGTCCCCTCAGCGTTGTTTCTTTAACTGATTGTTTTAGTCCTTTTGAGAAAAATTCTATTTCCCCAGTCAACGCATTACCATTCCCCCTCCTATGGAGTCTGGAATTCCTCCTCTTCTCCTTTCTCCATGAAGACATCTTCATGATTGTGACGATCTTCCTATCTCAGACCTTCAATTTTTCAGCAGATGTTCTCTGGGGTGTCCTTACTGTATTACCCAGAATTTATAAGCGCTAACACACTAAGAGCATCAGTTGTTATGTAGTTTGAGAAGAAAACTAGCACCCAATAATAGGGGAGAAGCAAGAGACTGTTGTTTCTCTAGAGCCAGGGACAGAGAGTGGTCCAAGAAGGGGACCAGCATTGTGTCAAATATTGAAGATGGAGATTGAGAACTGAGTGTTCAGTCTAGCTTCTTGGAAGTCTTCTGTGACTGCGAAGGGAACTGTTTGGGTGGAATTGTGGGATGAAAGCCAGACTAGGGATGGACTTGAAGCAGACCCAGTTAATTCTATTCTGAAAGGGTCTGATGCGAAAGAGTGGCCGTGGTGTCAGTAGCAGTTGGAAGGCCTTTCTTCCCTGGGAGAGTAGATACTACAGCATCTTCACTTGCTAAGGGCAAGGATACAGGAAGGGGAAACTGGTGGTGCAGTGCAGAGAGTCGGGCCAGGAGGAGCGCAGGGAACCACGCGAGCCTGTTAATAGACAGCTCCTCAGTAGTTACTGTCACACGCTGAAAAGTAAAAGACTACAGAAAGTGTGGACAATCTGTAGGGAAATTCGTCATTGAATTACTTTTAAAATTATGCCTGTGGACTATTAGAGCCATTGCAGTGGGTTCTTCAGGATGACTTATTTTCAGGAAAGCTGACTCAACTTACTAAGAGTTTATTGTCAGGTGCAAAAAGTTCTGAATATTAAGTTTTATATTCATAAAAAGTGTTGAGGGGCTGGAGAAATGGTTCCACATTTAAGAGTACTTTCTGTTCTTACGAAGGACCTGAGCTTAGCTCCCAGCATTCACATAAGGTGGCTCCCAACCACTTGAAATTTCACTTCCAGGGATCTAATACCATCTTCTGCCCTCTGTGGACACCCATATATACAGGGTGCGTGCACATACAACACCACATGCATACACATCAATAAAAATAAATCTTCAAAGATTTAAAAACAATGTAAATCCCACACAGTACCTTCTACTCTACCTCAGAGCTCCTATGTTGGAAAATATGTTTTAGTCTGTAAATACTTACACTGAGCATACCTTCCAGCCCATAGGTATAATTATCTTCTTTTGGCATTGGTATTTGAAGCTGTATTTTATATATGCATATAGTGATTGCTGTATATACAGTTTGGATACAGTAAATTGGTATTGTGGTGAGCTCTCATGCAAAAAGGAGAGAACAATATCATTTGGGGCAACCATTACAGAGATACAGTAGACTGGGTGGCTTCAACAATAGAAGATTTTTCCCAGTTCTGGAATCTGGGAACCAGTTAAGTCCTCCCATCCTGTGTATCCTTACATGGGGGAAATGGAAAGAAAGCAAGCTTCCTCATACCTGTTCCTGTGCGAGCACCAAGTCTATCTATGAAGGCTCTACCTCCAATTACTATTAGATTTGGGTGAACTCAGCATAGTTTTAGGAGAAGGCAACACTCAGTCCATGGAAGAATAAAGCAAAGGGCAGCTATGCCCCCTCTACTCTACGGGGCTGGTACTGACAACTGTGCCCCCACCACTCCACAGGGCTGGCACTGACACCCGAGCACCCACTCCACTGGGATGGCACTAACACCCAAGCACCTACCTCTCCACAGGGCTGGCACTGACACCCGAGCCCTCACCACTCCACAGGGCTGGCACTGACATCTGAGCACCCACCTCTCCACACTGCCGGTCTAGCCTGCTTGATTACATTTTCTCCTTACCCATATTCACTAAGTGATCCTACAAAGGGAATAAAGCTGACTCTGGAATAAAGCTCTTACTATCATCCTTTTCCAAGGCCAGTTCTACACTTGTACTTTTAAAACCCAGAGGCATTGCTGGAAGTTTTAAATTAATTTCTGACATTCATTATTTATTTGTGTGTCAGAGAATATAGGCCTGCATGTCCTACAATGATTTGGTCTTTTTCCTTGTACCACGTGGTTTCCAGTGATCAAACTTAGGTCCTCGGGTACCTTTGCCTGCTGAGCCATATGACTGGCCTTCTGGAAATTCTTAGAAATTGACCAATAAGGTAGTAGGTGCAGTCATTGGTGTCATATAAGCTCATGTCTGTTTTCCATCTTTATTGCAGGGTCAGAGACATGCTGACTGATGAGATCACCAAGACAGCTGCAAAGTAAGTCATTTATTCTACCCAAAATCCCAATAAACCTTTCACTCCTGGACAGGTACATACACTTTCTCATTTTAGGGAATTTATAACATTAAGAACTATAAAGTAATTTTTTGGTTACTTTTTTATAGAAAACCACTGTTAACTCCTGCCAACTATACTAATTCCCACCTCATGCCTTTTTGTATGCAGAGGGATGGATGCAAATGCATATATTTTAATAGAGAGATATTCAGCCTGAACATGTAACAAATGCCATGTAGTTTGGCTTAAATGTAAAGGATCATAACTTAGTTCAAGGAGGAAAAATGAATTCTGGAGAAGGGAAGTTGCATTGGGTATACAAATAGATTATTGAATCTCTGTTGCAATGCAGCAAATAAAGTGGGACCCCTCTTACACTTCCTGGTTGCTATTGGGTCCAGTGTGTCTAAAAATCCGATTCTAATTAGCAGTTCATCTGGCCTTGGATAACCCTCATCAGCTCTATGACACACTTTAAAAATGAATTTTATATATACAGCAGTAATACAAAGACTCCGTGAAAGGCGATGTCAGTTATATCCTGGCGGTGGTCTGAACAAAAATTAGTTGAGTGTTACTGCCGTGAGGCTTTTTATTTACCCTACGCCAAAGCTCACTAAGGAAATTACCCCCTAATGAACTTGCAGGAGCCATCACTTCAGGCCTCTCCGCTAACAAGCAGACTAATTGTTCCTGGCAGCAGAGACACAAGCCAGTTGCGTTCATATCTCCCTTCCACCATCACCCTCTGCTGCTGTGTGTGTTGCCTTGCTGTCTTAGTCTCCAATGACATAGTCACTCTCCTGCCCTGGGATTTCATGTGCACTGAAGCCCGTGTCATATCCTGGGACAGAATGTAGCTGTAAAGACTAGGTATGAAGGGAACACAGTAACAGCTGTATAATAGCAAAGTGGATCTCAGCCTGTGCTCAGTACTCACCCCTGTGCCCCCCACTGAATAAAGAAGAGACCTGGTGGTCTCCTGTCCACACTGCTGGGATGGGCATGGGGAAACCCGGTGCAGAAAGGATATTTTAGGGATGCATCTGCTTTTCTGCACAGGTGAGGGTGGGTGACCTTGAAGTCTTTCCTCTTGTGGTTTATGTTACTGTGCAGTGCTGTTCTTACATCCTCTTAGAAACAGGGCATTTGGAGCAGAAAGCTTGGACGATAAAGAAACAAGCAGGTTTATGTTCAGACAAACTATAATTTTGCCTCTGAAGTCACCTTTATACCTCTGTTCTTAAATCTTATTTCAACACGACCTTTCTCTATAGGTTTCTGAAACAGCACATTGCTACTAGTGCCCAAGCCAATGTATTCACATTCTCAGGGCACACAATGAAACAATCCGTATTCTTATGGGATTACTACCTTTTTATCAAAAGCTTCACAGTATAGTTTTGTAGATTTTTATCTTATAAAGCAGTTGAGATAGTGCTAATTGTGGCAGGAAGTGAACAGGACATTGTTTAAGGTCCAGAGGCTGGATGACAGAGATGGAATACAAGAAAATGGTGGCCACTTTCTCTCCACATCTCCTTCACCCAGGCAGAGCCCTCTTTCCAACCCTTTGATAGTTTAGCTGCTGTGGCTGCCTGAGGCCAGGGCTTATTTAGTTCACTGGTTAGTTAAGTGCAGAAAGTAACATCCAGTCACAGTTACTGACTTGTTTGTTTGAGAGAGTATTTTTGAGAATCAGGGTTATGACTAAGGTAGAACCAGAACATGGATAAGACGGATGACTGATGGCAATTTGTTTTCATTATTATTAATTAAATGGGTTTGAACTCAAAGACGAAAATCCCCAAATGATTGGGTCACTTTGCTGATATGTAATGCAATACTCTGTCCCTCGGAAAGCACCACTGAAGCTCATCCTTCCTTGTGCTTTTTAATTAGGTTAATGACATCAGTTTGTTCCAAAGGACAATTTAATTAAAATGTCAGTGGTGTTGCTTAGATAAAGACTGTACTGATGCTGACATGTTATTATGCAAATCAGTCACAGCTGTTCGACTGGTAGGGGATAGTTATTCGAGTAACAAGGCAGCGAGTTTGTGCCGCTCTGGTCGCAGACTTCACCAGCCGGCTCTTCCTTGGTGTTTGCTAAGTATGTAGTGTGCACTGTAATCCACGAGCCGATGTTGTGGCTATGTCGCAGGTCTCCAGGCCTGGTGCCTTCTCCAGCTGGGAACCTGACTCATGGATGCTTTGTGTAGACTGGAGCAATTATGTTTTAGCTGGAAATTAATGTCTAGATAAAATTCAGCCTACATCCAACGATCTCATTACTGTGGCCTGAAATATATTTTCCTTCATTTTCCACAGTCCATACACACTCAGGTGTGTCAAGATGAGTGAAATAGAGTGATGTGGAATCCCAGTTTAACCTGCAGCAGGCATGGCTAGAGAGACTGCACAGTGGCTGAGAGCACGCACTGCTGTTGTAGAGAACACAAGTTTGCATCTCAGCACCCATGTCAGCACCCACTACTGCACCTCGTGCCCTGGGGGATCTGATTTCCTCCTCCGGTCTCCACGGGCATGACGGCATCAATACACACATAACATACACTCCCATGGACATGCATACCTACACGCAAGTTTAAAAATCAGAATCAATCTTTAAAAAGACATAGGCTAAATTCTCCTTTTAACTTGAGTATTATAACTTTTTATGTGAGATGCATGTTTAATGAGATTTGATATGCAATTCCGGGTAGCCAGAATTAACTGTTTTCTGTGTAGTGAGAAGACTAAAGATTTAATTTTCAGATGCCTGGGAATTTTAAACAACTTCATCTTCCCTCCCTCTCCTTCTCCCCCACATCCATCCTCAGGGATTAACATTTCCCCAACCTCAGTAGTAGCCATTTGTTCAGAGCTCCAGGAGTCCTTCCAGTGTTTTCATCCCAGTTCCCCAGTATGAATGTTGATGCCTTCCTTACTGACTCAAGGCAGACCTCACAGAAGACTGAACTGAAGGGTGGTCAACAAAATGAGCAAGTTGCAGAGCAGGGCTGAGCTGAACTGCTTCTGCTCAAGGTGGGGGGGGGGGAGAGAGGCAGAAAGGATTAAGTAAATGAAAAGACTTGATTCCTATAGAATAGAGGCAAACATGCAAGAACGCGTGTCCTCAGGTCCAGCTTTGTGCGGAGTGATCTGGAGGTGGGAACCAGCCTTGCCTGAAGAACTGGTGTGAAGGCCGTCCTCACCCTCTGCTTCTGCTCTAACCCCGTACTGCCTAGAACGAATGCATGCAGTGAGCTCAGGCTCCATTCCAGGGCTCTGGGGACTTTCTCTGTGGACATTATGAAGATACAGTTATATACCCCGGAGTAGCATCTTGAGATGGGGACGTTCTGCTGCAGACAGCAGCTCATCGCTGTCTCATTCAGAGTTTTCTTCCATAGGAAGTGTAGCCTGGGAAGTGTAATCAATGTACATCTTTGCATGCTAAGTATATATGAAAGTTTGGTTATTTTTATGATGCCAAGTTATGAAGTAAAAGATAAGAGTGTTTAGTGTTAATATTAGAAAACTATCATTTGAATTATTTAACAGAACAACTCTCAATCCAAGTAGTCTCAAAACATTCCCTCCCCCATCTTATCTGGAATCGCCAAGTCATATTATGAAGTGACTCTAAGGTTTCTGGTTTTGATTTAGTGGGATAAGGGAGAAGGAGACTCATGACGACCAAACGCTGCCACATCTTTTGTGGGAATAAAGGACACTTGTGACCTGATTCAGAGGGAGCTGCTTCCACACACTGCTGCTTCACAAGGGGCCATTACACTTCGCTAGGTGTTTAATTCTGTTTGGGGGATAGATCAATAAATTCAGATTGCCCAAAATGACATATAATAATATAGCTTGGGAAATTCTGTGTCAGAGAATGAAGTAAGATTCACAGGAAGAAAACGTAGACGTAAAGAGCTAGCATTTCTAAGTTGCACAAGGTCGTAATGATCATGGTGAGGAGCGTGTCAGCACAGACGTTATTGGTATCCGGAGGATAAACAGACCAATGCCTTCCAAAGTTTACTTTGTTTTCAAGACAGGGATAACTAGGTATCCCTGCCTGTCCTGGAGCTTAGACGATGATGACCTTGAACTCACAGAGATCAGCGTGAAAGGTGTGCACCACCACACCTGGCTGATTATTTTTATTTTCTATGCATCAGTGTTTTGCCTGCATATGTATGTGTATCCTATGTATGCCTGGGGCCCATGGAGTCTGGAAGCATGTCAGATTTCTGGAACTGGATTATTGATGGTTGTGAACCGCCATGCTGGGAACTAAAGTCAGGTCCTCTGCAAGAACAAGTAGTCTAAGCACCGAGCGTCTCTGCAGTCCCGTAGCTGCATCCTCTTTCTTGTTTCAGCCAGCTCTGCGCTGCAGTGGCTGTGCTCTCCCACCTTGTCTGCTTTCCCATGATAGTGTCTTCTCTCCTGGGATCTTTTCTAACACAGGGAGAGTCCGGTGGTCAAAGGAAATGCCCTGTTGGCCCTAAGCAGCCTTGCTGTTGTGGTGTCCAAGCACGAAGCCAGCCTTTCCTCAGATTCTGATGGAGTCCTGGAGGTGAGTCGAGGGGATTTAGGGCATGTGGGCTTTGGTTACATCTCTTTGGTTCTGACTTAGGTAGCCTGGGACTAGGTTTGCAAACTTAAGTTCTGTGACTGCATCTTCAAATCCTGTTACTTGTTAGCTCTGCTGTCTTCCTGATTCACTCGTGTTTCTGTTCTGCTTTCCCCAGTGTGGTTAAGTGGTCGTTTCCATCTGAAGGTGCCAATTTTACGAAACAAGGGCCGTCTTTCTGTGATTACATCACTGGTAACCAATCTTAGGAGGTTAACCAGGCTTACCGAAAGTGAGCAGTGCTGTCAGAAAATGATAAATAAGCTGTGTTTACACACTGAAAATGTTGTACTTTGCATTTCAATTGTAGATGTCAATGATAAAGTGCCTATTCATTGTTGCAAGGCATTTATTTCTTAATTAAACGTGTGGCAGGCTGGCCAATATTCATTTCCAATGTACTTTTTTCAGATAATTCATATCTGTCAAAATAAAAAGCTGTGGATTTGTTCTTGTTTAAAGTTCTATTATCTGTTAGCTATCATTATCCAGATATGATGTGGCCTGAGTAGTTAAAAACAAAACAAAACAAAACAGAACCCAGTCTGTGGAATAACAGAGGCCTGTATTTCAATTTCATGACTTTGACTTACTAGCTGTAGACCTTTGCATAGTGAGCTACACTTTTAGAGCCTGTTTCCCAATCTCTAAGATGGATTGACAGTACTTCCCAGATAATGGTACTGCAAAAATTAAATGAATTCGCCAACACACACACACACAATCTCACGACAGCAGGTAAATGCTAAGCCCTTGATAACTGAAGCCATCACTAACATCACTGTCTCTGTCCTAGAGGAGTGTTTTATGAGCCATTTGTACTCTGTTTTGTCTTCATTTGGTTTGTTTGGGTTTTTAAGATACCATCTCACTATATAGCCCAGGTTGGCCTCAACCTCACTCTCCTGCCGCATTCCCACAAGTACTGGGATCCGGCTGTCACCTGCTCTGTGTTCTCCTTTCATGGTGCTTTTCTGGGTGCAAGGAAACAAACTCTCATCTGTTGAAAACAGAACTGAAAATACATTGGATTTGGAAACCCTTGGAATTGAAGACAAAACTTAAAGGCTGGGTTTGGGCAGGACAAAGGAAGCCTCTGATACAAGAGCTATTGGAATAGCTCAGCAGACCATCTGTACTTGTGTCATTTGTTGTCCTTGCAGCCGCCATTTACAATTCAGATTCACAGGGTCCTGTGCACATGCCATTGGTAGGCTAAGAACACAGCTTCATCTGATCATTTAATTTATCTCTAAAGAACTGAGAGAGAGAAGGAGGTGAGCTTAGAAACAGCCCAGTGAACCAAGCAACCCTTCCTTGGGGGGCTTTCTGTAGGGCAGTACCTAGTACCATCTCTCCTGTGGGTAACTATGGTGAGACATGTCCTGATAATAGCAAAGATAAGTGTGGTCTACTCTACTGGACCAAGGTCAGGGAGGGGGTCTCTGTCCTCTGAGTCAGGGGCAAACCCCCTTTGATTGGCTAAGTGCAGATCTTGACTCTATCCCTGCCCTGGAGAGCAGCTCCTCTCTCTACCTAAGCACAAGACCCCTTCAGTGAACTTGAGATTCTTGAGTCAACTGTTTGCTTAGGCCTGCTCTAGTTCATCGCTTTCTCACTCTTAGTAAACTGTGTACTTTCACTAGTACTCGATGTCCTGCCTAATTTGTTGTTGGAGATACAAATAACCCAGTATCACATCCAGTGACATTGTCATCGGTGAGCAGGAAAACCAGGACCGTGAGGCAAGGGCTACAGATATGTATGCCATGGAGAGAAGGGGGTGCGGCCCAGGGATATTATACGAATGATAAAAGCATAATCAGTTAACATTCAAATATTTAACTTTGTTTTGTTTTAATAATGAAAAAGTTAAGGAAATGTTTCATTTCATTGAAAGAGCCATGGAATGCCTTAGCAAAGGCTTACATACTAACTACATTCATAACCCTAAAAGATCATACATATTCTAAGATTCCTTTTCTTGGGGGGGGTATTTATAGTGAACTACCAGTTGTGAAGTTAATTTGCCCCATAATAACGGAGGGGGGGATAATAACTCAGAACTGAAGTTCTTGATTCTCATATTCTTTACCCCACTTTGAGTCTTTTCATACTGAGAAGCCGTGAAGGGTTAAGAGTGGGGCTTTGCTTTTATTTTTATTGACCTTGCCTTTGGCCATTTCTCCATACAAAATCCAAATCTCATTATCTGATTGAAGTTGAACATGTGTGACTAGTAACAAAAGATCTTAAGATGAATGTTTCTGACCCCATTGTCACAGGTTGACTTTAAGTTTTCTCTTTAGTAAAAGGAGATTTTTTTAAAAAAAAATAATTTGTGAGTTAGGTAAATGTATTTGTAATAGACATGATATGCAATAGACAGCCATATGTAATAGTAAACAAAAATGCTAGAGATGTTAGTCAGATTGTTGCAGGCTAATTGGCTACTTTGTGAAAAGGTAAGTCATATATTTGGGACGTTTCAATTTTTTTTTGAACTTTTCTCTTGTGTATGTTGTTTATCACAATTCATGGGACAGAGGAAATCTGAGTATATTCTGTTGTAGCCTCTGTCTTCCCACTTCTGATAAATCTTGAATAAATGTATTCTTGTTGGGGAACAGGTAAGGATATATATTTGTCAACTCTCTTCATATAGTCCAAGCAGATAAACTTTACTTTTTGATGATAGCATTTCTTTATGTAACAAAGGGATGGCTGTACTCTGGACGTCAAAATAAAATTTAGTGGTTCTTGTTTTCCTACCATCTTTCTATGTTGTTCCTCATCTACAGGTTCAACCTAATTTCCTTCCAGTGAAGGAGTGGGTTTCCATGGTGCTTAATACTCTCCTCGTCATCGTGGACAGCCATTACCGCCCCAGAGGACAGCTCTTTTCCTGCTTTTATCATGTAAGTACAGGAAATAGAAATGACCAGACTCACCAAGGGTTAATTCTCCTGACAACCATTGTTCACACGAAAACCATAGCATGGTGTAGTAATTTCCAGCTCTAGCTGTAGGCTAGAGGTGTGTGTGTGTGTGTGTGTGTGTGTGTGTGTGTGTGTGTGTGTGAAGAAAGACTGGTGTGTAGGTAGGCCCCACAGTTTGGTTGATTTAGGATGTGCCCCAGGTACCAGTAGCATGAAAGCTCTTGAGGTTTTTCTGCTGTGTAGTAAGGGTCAAAGGTTATAGTTGTGGGATACATGGTTCTCTGAATTTGTTTGGTCTTTTTGACATTATTTATAAAATGATAAGAATAGCGGTGTCCTCTGTGATGACTAAAGACTGTATATGCCACCTCTCAGTTTTGAGTATCGACTTGACACTTTATGGTACCATTCTTGTTTTCCTGGTGAAATAAAAGTTCAATTCCTTTGCTGTGTTTTTCTGCCTCACCAAAGATTGAGAAGGTGAAATTATTTAAGTTAAGCGTAAGTGTTGTATTTTGAAAACAATAAAATTCTTTTTAAATACCAAGTAACCCTGTTTGGTCATGTGAAAAATGACTGCCCCTCCTCTCCTGTCTTCACGATGGCGGCTAATGACTGAAGCAACGGGAAATGCACATCTTGTTGTCTGACTCTCCCTTTGGGCTTGTGGAATCAATTTACTTCTGCTGTGGTGTAGAATTGTTTTGGTTTTGCTCTATCAGTAACTATTGCTTAGGGAATTGCAGAGATCACGGGACAGTCAGCTGAGTGGCTGAGGATTGTAGTTGTTGAAGAAAAATGTAGCACGGATCCAGACCTGTTGCTAAGATTATGGATTTAGCCCACAATGCATTGCTAAAGTCTTCTCTGTAAATGCCCTGCTCCCTCTTCCCTTGCCCTTGGGAAGACCAGGGATGTATTGATCTGGGGCTTAGGGTCCAATGCTAGATTTAAAAATAACTTGGTAGGTAATATAGAATTAAGTCGTAAGTTGGGTTTTGTTCAGAGAGGTCATCTATTAGTGCTGGTTTGCTTGACTTGTTTTGAAGCTTATGCAGTAGCTGGGTCAGACATTTACCAGAACAAGATACTCTGTGAGATTTCCTGTCATTCTGCTTGGTTCTTGTGAACCAGTAAGACAGCCTCTTTATTTAGCCAGTTCAAAATTACCTCTTACCTTTTCTTATTCTTTTTACATCACTATTCATTTTAAGACCCATTTCAAAAGTCACTTCCCTTATTTCCTGTGTCCTTTTGAGTAACTCTGTCATTTGGAAACATTATATTAACTTGGAGTGTAATGTCCTACATACTTGATTTTTGTCCTTAAAGTACCAGAGCTCGGCGAGCAAATAGACAGAATTCAAGCACATTGTAGCGTGCTTCAACTGCGAGGCACAATGCCGCCTTTATGACACATCTGAAAACGTAGCTGGACAATAGTGAGGGTGCTGAAGAGGCTTTCCTCTCTACTGGAGACACATTTGCAGACGTATAGCATGTGTGGTGGCGTGCTCTAACGTGGGACTCTTGCAGATACTGTTCATGTTCAGCTGCCCTGTCATTCTCTTAGGGCTGTTATTCATTTCTCTCCCCATAATTGCATATCAGAAGGCACATGTAGAGCCCTCCATTTCCTTTTGAATAGCTGGTTATTGCTTTTAACCAGAAGCTTTTAGAATTTCAACTTCCCTCTTAATTAAAAGGAATTAACCCCCTGTAGGAAATAATCCATCTATTGGGTTGTGTTCCCACCAAAAATTTTGGGAGATGTGCCAATAGGTCTTGTGTTAAACTTCCACCTGTTTCTCTGTAGAGAGAACTTGAACTCCTGTCCACCTCCCTTTCTTTCCTTTCAGGGCAAGTCCTAGCTTTCTGGACAATTGTAATGTAGCTTGTCTAAGAGCTGACAGCCTGACTTGGCTTTCCTATTATATGCATGCAGGCTTTTAAAAACATCAAAACTGTTTGAGTTTATATAGTGAGAGAGCCCACAACCTCTAAACATAGACACTTCAAACTCTGTCTTTGAAATTTAAAAGAACATTGCTGATTTCACTCGGCAGTGGATGGACTCATTGACTGAAATCAGGGTATGTAGCAAACACATTTAAATTCTGTTTTTTTGTCTGCAGGGCAAGTATAGAAGAAGCCTGTGTTGCTGTAGTGTTTGTGTGATAGGTGTTTTAAACAGATTCGTGTTTTAAACAAGAGGCTAACCCCTGTTTTCTTTCTTTGGCATGTCCTAGAAGTCCTATTCTGGTGAGAACACGGCCAGCGCTATTGCGCGCTCTGCCGCCGCCACGGCTTTGTCTCTCCTTGTGCCGGTTTTCATTATCTCTTGCAAAGAGAAGGTTGAGGAAATCCTGAACATGCTGACTGCCAGGTTACCTGGGAAACCAAGTGCTGATGAATCTCAAGCCGTGCAAATCCACATGGGCCTTGCTTTGGGGATGTTCCTCTCGCGCTTGTGTGAAGAGAAACTAAGGTACAGTTGATTGAAGTATTGCTGTGTTTCCTCCTTGTGATTTAGTGACGGACTGTAGCATGCATGCGGGTTCCTAAACATTCCATCTGAGCAGTATGTGCTTGCTGAATTTCTGAGATGGTTGAGTTGATTGTTTATTCCCTTAGATGGGTGAATTCCGCTGCCTTAAAATACCATCATATGGATATTAATATACTTTGGGGGTTATTATTCAAGTAACTGTTTACTTGAAAAGCATGTCAGGCTAAGATAGAAGCCCTAAGTACGCCTTTTTAATTAATAGGCATAAACAAAAGCCTTAAAGTGCTGTAAGTGAAGAAAGACTTCTCCCCTGCCCTTTCATTGTTGACATCTCCATAAGTGGGAAGGAACAACGGGGGAGTCCCATGTAGCAGAGGGGTGCCAGGAGTCACTGAATCACCTGAGAACTGCATGTACCCAATTTTACAATGCTGTTTTTCTCCTCTGCCCTGGCTACACTTAATAATCTTTAAAGGCTCCTGATCTGTGCATATTGTATTGGGTGGTTTCTCGTTTTTAGGCTGCTAGCATTATCAGTGAATGGATGGAATGGATCAAATGGAATATGAAAGACTCGGGTGGAAAATTCCACTGAGCGTCGAGTTTTCCTACACATCAGTTAATCTATTTTAGTTTTGTTCATACTTGGTTTTCCCCCTGTATTTTATATTAAACCATACAATTTTATGCATCCAGGTTGATTGTAGTGTAGTCTAACATGAGTGTTAGTTGCCATGAATATTTAATGGCAGTGACTTCGACTTCAGCCCCATCTTCCTTCACTGGAAATAGGATACAGGTAGAAACATGTAGCTATGATGTTAGCTGTTCTCATACTTCCTGGTGGGTAGCAGTTAGTGGTCCAAAAGCAAACAATGGTGTTGGTGTGGATAAACTAGATGGCATCACACAGTATCTATAGTGTTTGGAACTAGAGGTTAAGTTTCTGTTTGTAACTTTCAGACTTTGAACAAATGCTGTGTTTCTGTTTTGTTTTGTTTTTGTTTTTGTTTTTTTTTTTGTGTGTGTGTGTAGGGGGAGAATTTACTATTGCTTTGTCTGCAGAGGCCGTTCCTTTGTTCCTGGCCATCCAGACCCAAATAATCACGGAAAAACTATATTAATCTATATTAATTACAACACTGCTTGGCCTATTAGCTCAGGCTAACTCTTAACTAACTCCTACATCTTAAATTGACCCATTTCTATTAAAAATCTACCACTACTAATGTATTGCTACTAGACTGTGGCTTACGGGTACCGACATATTACTCCTTTGGCAGCTACATGCCGTCTCCCTGACTCCGTCTACTCTCTCTCTATATATATATATTTCTTCCAGCCAGGCTATATTCTGCCCTGCTATAGGCTGAAGCAGCTTGTTTATCAGTGGTAATAAAACACATTCATACAGAGGGGAATCCCACATCATTGCTTTTGGGAATGGATATTTCAAGCGAACATCTTTAGCTTCTGGAAACATCTGACAGATGAGTGGAGTGACTGGCATAATATCTTTAAATGACAATGAAACATGCCCAGAATATTCACAGAGGTGCAGCTCTAGATACGGATAAGGAACCTGCCCTTTGCATGGCAATCAACTCTTTCATTCCTTGTGTGTCCAATAGAACATAGCGTGTTTTGCAAAGGCCTAAGACTTAAGTGATCTCCGCCTTTGCTGCTGTCTACAAATAGTTCTCTCCTCGCTGTCTGTGTTCAGGTCTTTCTCAGGATGTTTTCACATTGATAACTGAACCCTGGCAGCTCAGTTGTGGGTAACTCACTTCGTCCCATTCTGGCCGAGCCTCATTTCTTCATTAACTTGGGATACGGTTCTGCACTGACTTTAGGACTGTCAGGCTTGCATTGGGGGTGTGTTTCATTATACTGCCTGGAAAGCCCCAAGGTGATGCACACACGTCCTCTTATCCCTCATTCCCGGGCTGCCTTCTACCCCATCTCTCTCAGTTGAATTTGTAGCTGCAGAGAATCCTGGGAAAGGATTCCAGGCAGCTCATCGTGGCTGAGTCACTCGGAATACTAGTAGATTGTTTATTTGATTGTTTTGGTTTTTTTTTTTTTTTGTTTGTTTGTTTTAAGATACAGTCTCTCTATGCAGCCTTGCCCATCCTGGAACTCAATATGTAGACCAGGCTGGCCTCGCAATCAGAGGTCTTCCTGCCTCTACCTCCTTGAGGATGGGATTAAAGGTGTGCTGCCATGCCTGGCCCTGAGTACCTGTAGATTCTAACTTTGCTCAACAGCATCCTTTTCTTGGGACCTGTGTCTTGATAGTGTAGTCACCAACATGGAATTATCCCTGGTTCCACTGGCTCGTTTCTTTTAGAGCAGAGAATTCAGAAATAGTTAACTTTTTCTACCGGTGGGTGTTTTACTCAGTAATCACATTCACTGTTACCTTTCCAGACCATTTTTTGGTTTTTTCCTAAACCAAGGCTATGGGCGGGAAAGATGGCCCTGTGGTTACGAGTGCTTACTTCTTTTCCAAAGGACCTGAGTTTGGTACCCAGTACCTTGTTGGGTGGTGGCTCACAACTAACTACCTAGAAGCCCAGCTCCAGGGCCTTAGGTTTGTAAGAGAGCCTGTACTCATGTGCGCATGGTGCTCTACACAGGCGCCATACACAGACACAAGTGAAAAACCAAAAGAATCTCAGGAATATAATTTAGGACGGGGACTGGAGAGATAGCTCCGCGGTGAAGAGCACTGTTGCAAGCTCCCACAGGGCCACTCACAAACATCTCTAAGTCCAGTCCCAGGGCTTCTGATGCCTTGTTCCGGCTTCCTTGGGCATCAGGCATGCTCATGATAAACAGACAAACATGCAGGCAAAATATTCATAAACAACATAAAATAAAAATAATTTAAAATAAAGCCAGATATCAGGAAAGCTGTGTTCTTGAAATGGGTAGTAATATCAAGTACCCATAAGAAAACATGCCCTCACTTCATTGTTCTCAGGGTAGATTCTCCCTCCTGCAAGAGAGACACTCACCACAGTCAGTCTGGCTTATGATTCTCCTAAATATGAATTCCAAACTAGGATTTATTCAGGAAGGTACATTACACCAACCTTGTTGCCGCTGCCGTAACCTCTAAAGCAGGGGTTCTCAACTTTCCTAACACTGCAACCCTTTAATACAGTTCCTCATGCTGCTGTGACCCCAGCCATAACATCATTTTGTGCTGCTTCATAGCTGTAACTTTGCTACTGTTATGAATTGTAATGTAAATATCTGATGCAGGATATCTGATGTGTGGCCCCACGGGGCTCATGACCCACAGGCAGAGTAATAAAACGTGAGTGGGGAAGCCCGCAGCTTTGCCAGAGGAAAGAGCAGAGTGCCTGCTTAAGTTTTCTCTTACTATCCAGCCTTAGTTCTCACTGAGACAATTATATAAACGAGTTGTTATACAGAAGCAGAAATATGTAGGTCTAGGGAATTTCCCCCTTAAAATATATAATTAAAGGGTTTAAGGAGAACTGACAACCCATTCAACTGAGACATGAAATCACAAGCTGTGTCCCTTGTAAGAGAGATCTGGGGTGATTGATAACTGTATCCATAGTTTCATTACATTTTCTACCAAAGTATCACTCTACATTCTTAGAAATTTGAGATTTTGTTCTTCAATGTTTTAAAATTTAAATACAAAGTGTAAAATCAAAAGAACTTTTTAGGCCTTATTGTTTGTCATTTGTTTCTCCCATATTTTAGAAGTCACCTGCTCGCAATTCCTGCCTTCTCAGTATATACTGTTTCCTTCTTGGGTCTCTGAGGAAGTTGAAGACTAGATAGTTATAGTTTGTCTTGTTAACTGGACTCAAAAAAGAAATTCAGTAAGAAATGTAAAGTATAAGGTTGAGAGACATAAAAAGATAATTTTGAACTGGTAATGCAAGTTAGACTAGAAAGTAAATTAGGTATAACACTTTGGACTCACCAAGATAGGACAGATAATGGAGTATTCCCTCTGCATTTGTCAAGTGCAAATGGACTAGACATTGTTGCTTAGTGCCTGTATAAATTGTATATAGTTATTATACTTATTGTATACAGGTTTTCTTATACTAGCTATAGCCTTCTTTTTTTAAAATTTTAGACAAAAAGGGGAAACGTAGTTATATTTTGTTTAACAAATAAAATTTGCCTGAAGATCAAAGTGCAGAGCTAAGCCACTAGAGGCCAGGGAGTGGTGGCACACACCTTTAATCCCAGGATTCAGGAGACAGAGGTAGACGACCTCTGTGAGTGGCTACACAAGAGTCCAGAACTTGGGATCACAGGCCTTTAACCCCAGCACTAGGGAGGTGGAGACAGGAGTGATATGACTGGGTAGAGAGAGGAATACAAGGCCGAAGGAGACAGGAGCTCAGACAGTCTGAGGTTTGGTGGGGACAGATGGAGTCTGGAGATGCAGTGTGAGGACAGGCTTCTTCCTTCGGTTTGAGCATTGGAGGAGGTAAAAGAACTCTCTAGTGGCCGGCTGCTCTGCTTCTCTGATCTTCAGCATTAGCCCCTGTATCTGATTCTGGGTTCTACTAGAATTTGTACTACACTCTTCAAAAACCTAATTACTGAATTTTTTTTCTTAATTTCCCTGTCTACAAATAAGCATATATGAGCGACCAATATTGTTATTACCTTTTTATATATAAAGAAGTGCTGTTGTTTCCAGTAGATATTGACAGAAAAAGACTTTCTTTGTAACACTTTGGCTTTTTTTATTAACATTTATTTATTTGTGTATTGGGGGGGGGTGTATGCTGTTACACATCAGAGGACACCCTGTGGGCATCATGGGACTCCTTCCACAACGTTGGCTCTGGGGATTAAAGTCAGACCAGCAGGCTCTGTGCCGTGTTAGACCAGCATCGTACCTGCTGAGCCTTTGTTTGCTGCATGGTACTGGGGATCACTTCCGGAGTCTGTGCACACCGGGCGACACTCTGCCACTGAGCCTCACACTCCCAGACATGTCATGCTCTGTGAACAGTTGAGTGGTTATTAATAATCCATCATTCCTGTCTCCTTATCTAGTGACATGTCTGGCCAGCAGATGAACCTTCTTCTGATAAAGTCCTTGGATGCCCTGGAAAACTGCTGTTTTGACCCCAGCCTTGAACACAAGTACGTTGGTTCCCTTCATAACCGGTGCTCAGAGAGTGCTTGCTACTTGCAGCAAGCCTTGAGTGCAGTGGTGAAGTGTTTGCAGGATCTGATCTTGAGTTCCTTTGCAGAGTGTTCAGTAACAGTTAGAAAGAATCTTTCATTGAGAACTTCTTTGTTTTAAAACCCTATCATTGGTGAGTGTTTTGCTTAAATGCAGAGCAGCGAGTGCTGTTGTGTAACTTTAATCCTGTTACCGAACATCAGTGTTGTTTTGTATTGTACGTGAGGCATGGATCTGGTGGCCAGGTAACCTCACTTAACCTTTTTTCAAGATTAGCTGAAATTATTTGAATATGAGTGGGAAAAGCGAGCTTCTGATGGTTTGAATTTAATTGTAAAGCCACGGGCGGAGGAACCAAATGGAAAGGACCATTGATTATATCAGGGTTTACAATCTGTTTTAACAGAAATGGGTCTTCCTCCTACGCCCATTTGAACCTTAAGCCTCCTTCAGTGTTTTTTCTTGAAAACAAAATACCTTAAATTTCATGGTTTTATTCTAATATTGAAAGATAACAAAAAATGAAAGTAATCATAAAAGAATAAAAATATAAAAACTGCCAGGTGGTTTTATTCCTTTAATCCCAGCACTTGGGAGGCAGAGACAGGAGTTGAAGGGCAGCCTGGTCTACAAAGCGAGTTCCAGGATGGTGAGGACTGTTACACAGAGAATCCCTGTCTTGACAAACAAACAGAGTAAGAACTGTCTAACTTACTGTTACAGATCTACTCTCTAATCGGTTTCCATGGCTTGTATGGGTGAATAAGATGGATTGATTAGGCTATGTGGAATATTATTAACAATAACGTTTACTCTTTTGATTTCTGTGTTTTGGAATCTCAGGTTTGAATCCTGTGGGGCATTATTTCTAGAGATCACAATAGATTAGAAGTAACAGTTCACCTCTTTCTGTTGTGCTTCTGTACCGTCCAGCTTGTTAGTATCAGAATAACAAAGAGTAGCTAAAGTAGTGATGCAGCCATATAAAGGAAAGGTTATGGAGGATTTTTATCACAAAAAGTTAATCTCTGTAGTAGGGGCAGTGGTGAGATTTTGTCTGTATGTCGGGTGAGAGTGAATAGAAACCTGACAGTTCGTCAAGTCCTCAGGATCTTGTGACATCTTCAGTGTGTGGTGTGAATACGGGAATGGAGTCTGATGGCACCTTTGGGGTCTTCTGAATATAGAAAATTAGTAGCGAGGGGAATAAGAACGTGGTTATTATTTGGATCAAATGACAGGTTGAGATTTCAAGTCTAATATATGCATCACTATTATTGTCTTCATAGCCTCCAGGTAAGAAACCCACCCCTGCCCTTTCCTTTCTCCCTTACCTGTCCTTCCAAAGCACTCACCGTAGCCATGGATCAGGATATTAGATGTTGTGGAAAAGCTTGCAGTTCAAACACTGCAAGGTCTTAGACAACTGGACCAATGGAGAACAGCTCACATACGGTTCCCATTCATTTCCAGGGAAGTTTTAATGTGGAATAGGTGTTTATGTACTTAAAGGTGTCGCATCGAAGTATGTTTAACCTTAACTTTCAGTTTTGTGATTGGTAAGATTCTCATTTCCTCATTCTTATCTTCGCTCTTGATTCTTATCTTCATATTGAAGAGGAGTGTTTGAGAGTGTGCTTGGACAGGGGATCCGTCTGTCAGAGGAATGAAGAACAGGAACACCTCCTCATCAAAGCCCAGTTAAAGGTCCAGACTTCCAAACAGCCTTCCCCTTCCTATTCAAACCTCAGTATTCCTACCGTTAGTGGAGCTCAGTATTTCCTCATTTGGGGGCCTGGGTGAAGTTCTTTCTTCGTTTCAGGTTTTTCTGGAACTTGTTAATCCTCTGCATTTTCATATCTGTATCCTGGGTACTTAAATCCTAAACCCTAATTGCAACAGAGAGAGAACTATAGACAGGCCTTTTCTTCAGTTTTCTCTATAAAGAAAGACTCTGAGCTGACACCTTTTCATAGTCACATGCTTTATAGGTGGCTCAATTAAGGAATGGGTCTAGGACCATTTTTCTTTGTCTTGTGTAGTACAATGTGGAGAACACAGTTCCATGGGAAGAAAACATCATTATTATTATTATTATTATTATTATTATTATTATTATTATTATTCATAAGCACAATTGGCATGCAGATGTTACCCACTATTACTTGGCCCAGGCTTTATTGCCTGGCATATAGCATATTCCTTTGTCTAAAGAAATTGCCAGAGTTTAGGGTAACCGCCCCCCCCCCCACCAGGGAGATAGTGAATAGGGCAACCCCCACCCCCATGGAGATAGTGAAAGCATTGCTGAGACATGGTTAGTAGATGACCCAGGAGTGTGCTACCTCGAGTGATAGGATTCTACCAGAACACATTCACCAATGAGTCAATGGATGAGTCCCTGCTGAGTGAACACCTGGGCTGGATGTCTGGTCCTATCGCTAGCTTTTGCTGCCACCTAGTGGCACTATTTTTGCCATTGCAGTTCTGACAGCCCTAATTGTGGTCATGTTATTCATCAATGACCTGAGCTTTGGTTAATTACTATTGAGCTGTTACAAATACAATAACATTTAAATTGTGCTTTGTAAAGGGCAAAGTGCTATACAAATGTTAACTGTTATTAGAACTAATTATTGTGTGGCTTGTACCTGGCCTGCAGGATTGCTAACAATAAGCTAGGCAATTCAAGATTCATCTGTGGTTGTTTTAGACAAGTACTATTGTTATATCTCAGGTGATATGACACATGAACATCAGAATGGGGCATTCTTTTATGATTTATCTTGGCGATATTTCCCGTTTTTCCCCCTGAGACAGGGCTTCTCTGTGTAGCTCTAGCTGCCCCAGAACTTACTCTGTAGACTAGGCTGCCCTTGCACTCACAATGATCCACCTGCCTCTACCTCTCTGAGTGCTGGAATTAAAAGCGTGCACCACTACCACCAAGCGATGGCGATCTCTTAATATACTGTGATATGATATCCAATAAGTGTGTGTGTGTGTGTGTGTGTGTGTGTGTGCGCGCGCACACACACGTGCAGGCATATATGTATGCACCCAATCCAAGCATGCCCAGGAGGCCCTGGGAGTGTTCATTATCACTCTTCATTGTGTTTTGGGCTAGGGCCTCTCACTGCACTTGAAGCCTACTATTTTTGCTGGAATGGCTTGCCAACAATTTCCTAGGGTCTGTTTGTCTCTTCCTGCTGATGTTACAAGCTCACGTGACCGTGTCCAGCTTTGAGTCAGTCTTACACACTGGGCCATTTCTCCAGCCTTATGTAGAGCCTTGGAGTTAAAGGTTTTTTTCTACATTTTTAGGATTCCTATAGCATATTTATGCTAGTAATTCCAAAATCACAGCAGAATATCTAATGATATCATTTGCTTTGATTTTAGCTGTTCGAGGCAGCAACGCTGAACTCCTTTTTGTTTTCAGTGGGCAGAATACATGCAGGCTACCTCTGCCCGAGGCATTTGTGGTTTAGAGCTGGCAGACATATCCAGAAGATTCTAGACTAAGCTAAGTAGGTGGACATGGTGAGCTAATCATTTGAGTAATTTTTAAGACTTAGGATTTTTTAAGATGTGGAAGATTTTAAATGAAATGAATAAAGCCTTAGGAATATTTTCTGGGTGCATACTATAAATTGGGGGAAGAAACAAGGAAATCTTTTAAAAGGTCAGTGGGTTATTTTGGTCCAATCTTGAACTAAAACTCAAGATATGAGCTACAGATATCTAACTTATTAAGAATATCCAGCATATGTATATTGACATGCACACACAGAGTTAGATTGTATATTCATTTGATGTGACAGACAGTTAATGTTGCCTGCCTGAATAGAGTTGTAACCGTGCCTTAGAACGCTGGCCTAAGAAGTCACATGTCCCTTTTAAACCTTTATGCCTGTGTCCTTTGAGGTGTTGTAGGAAAGCTTCAGCTCAGGGCACCTTGAAAAGCGGACTCCACAAAATGGCTTGTTTATTGAGAACAATAAGCCCGGTTTTATTTGAGCTTTGAGAGAAATAATCTGTCCATGCAAATACAATATCCGTCTTTCTTCGCTTAGTTTGGCAAGAAACAGAAATTGTGTTTTCCTGATTGGAAATTTTATGTAATATGTTCAGTTTTACATTCAATTAAACAAAAGCATCAGGAATTGTGCATGTGTGCATATATGCCCGCCCTTTTTCTGTAGGTATTCTGTATACCCAATACTCATAAAACTCCCGTGGCCAATTCCTTAGCATCATCACGTTCTGTATCAGTTCTTCCATGCACCCAGCTGAAGACCACAGACTGGGGATACTATATTGGGGGGGGGGTGAAGATAGCCACTGTCAAAGAACTCTGGAATTCGAGATGAAACAGTCCCTCAAATAATCCCTTTTCATAATTTATAACCATAATTGTAGAGTATAATTTAATACAGGGGCTATGGGAAAGTTTTAAGGAGATTTCCTGCTGGGATTCCAAGGAAGAACCATTTGAAATCTGAAGGATAAGTAGCAATTACATAGTTAAAAGGAGAGCAAGGTCAAGTTTGTCAAAATATGAATCAAATTGTGTCTAATTATAGCTCCGTTTGATTCTGTCTCGGTTTCACGTGTGTCAATATGGAAGCAGAGCTAAAATCTTCCCTGTAGGTTCCTAATTAAAACAAAAGCTTTAAATCCATGCTAATCAAGAGTAGCCTTCCTTAAGAAATGTGACTGGCCTCAGATGCAGTCCTGGGGCGCTAGGGCGCTAGGTGTCAGTTTTAGCTGGTGGGAAATGCATTCATTAGCTGTTGAGCTCCTGTGAGCTGGAGCAGCCATCCTGCCTGTCTGGATGTGGGCTGAGTTAGTTTCTCCACACAGGACTACCTTGTGTTGCTTAATATGCAACAGAAACTAGAAAAACAGTAAAAGTTATCTTCTTGTGGGTATCATCGTAACATCACGCAGGGCCCAAGAGGGGCCTTAGACATGGCAGATGGAATTGAAGGCTGGGGCTTCTCTCTTCTGGAAGCTTCCTGTGTAATCTTGAGCACATCTCTAAGGCCATCTCACCCTCCAGGTGTCTGCTCTCAGGTGTAGACACTGTTGGCACAGAGTTGTTGGGGGTATGAGGCTAGAGTGTTCATAGCAAGGTTCTTGATGCCAGCCAAAGGCATAGGTGTCATTAATGAGAAAAAATGCTTTCCATATGGATGTTGGAGAAAAGCCCAGGAAGCCTGCTTTAGCTCTGTATATCATGACAAGGGGGATGTCAAACAAGCACCAGCATGTTTTCTGAAATGCTGGTATTACCTCCAGTTGAAAAGCAACAGGAATGAAAAAACTTTAGAA
The DNA here is from genome assembly GCF_014885135.2 of Alexandromys fortis. Lineage (NCBI taxonomy): Eukaryota > Metazoa > Chordata > Mammalia > Rodentia > Cricetidae > Alexandromys > Alexandromys fortis. The sequence goes on along the minus strand of NW_026067976.1, from coordinate 1,556,264 downwards.
AGGAAAATATGGCCACAGGTGCACTGTATTATACTGACTTGAAGTTTCTTGATAATAATTCTTTTCTTTAAATGGTATGTGTCCTTTCAGGGCACTGGGATACAAAGCCCCAGATTCCAATTGAATTGTCACAAGGGTAACTTTTGACAAGCCTGTCATTTGCCCATTTTCTCTTCTGACCCAGTGGTACTCTCGGAGATCAGAGGGGAAAGGAGGATTAATGTCATTGTGCACAGATGAATACACAGTTTCTTTAAGAAAGAGATTCCACTTGTTGGAGTTGACTGGGCAACACAAGCCCTCAGCACCACTCCCTTGCACCGCTCCCATCCATAACCAGAGCTCCTGAGCACCCACCTTGGAATTTAGCCTGTCTCTCCTTGTGCAGATAAACCATAGTGTAGCAGCACAGGCCAGAGGGAAGGGCTGTGGCATTCCTGTGAGGACAGAAACAGCCGTTTATCACCAGTTTCAGTCAGGCTCCGTGTTTGTGTCCTGTGGGATATCTGATGTGCGGTTGTTGGTGCTAGGATGTGTGTATGGGAAAGAGCTGTGTGTGTGTGATTGTGTATGTGTGCACGGACGTGCGCGTGTCTCTTTTTTAGGCCTGGGCTAGGGTTTGAAGCTAGAGCTGCAGGCATGTAAGTCAGGTGCATTGCTAATTGCAACAGCCCCCACCCTGCTGCATATTTGTCTTGAGAGAAACTCTTTGTTTCGAGAAAAGAGGTCAGGGGTTCATGTCAGAAGCCACAGTGTTGCTGGAACCAGACAGAAAGCAGAACCTTGCCGTCTACCTCAGCTTCGGAACGCAGTGAACCCCAGCGTGAGTGTGGAGCAGTCATATAGTGTGTGATTCTGACTCTGTCTCTTTTGCATTCCAAGCACCGGCTGTGTATTGGGAGTTGGACTCGCCCTGTCCCTCATGAGCCACAGCAGCCACACGGAGTCACGAGTTCATGTGGCAGCATCTCTGCGGAAGCTGTCTACCTACCTAGATGACAGTGCGAGCCAGAGCAGGACGTTTCAGGAGGTAGGACGCGGGGTCATCTCGCCCTGCTCCGCCGTCTTCCGCTTTCTCATTGCTGCTGCTCTTTTTGCCTTAGAGTCTAGTAACCCTCGAACTGAAAATTTCAGTTACAGGTACAAATAGGCAGAAAATCAAAATGGCAAGCCACCTATGTATTCCATCACGAGGCCTCCAGATTGCACTTAGACTTAAATGTGGTATAGGAGATGAAACCACTGGAGAACACAGAAACCCCCAGCAGCGTCACTCCAGCACTTCCCAAGAACTGCAGCTTCTGGGGACTAACTTGAGGGTTTTCAGAACTGTCCTCAAGTGAAATGTAACTTTTAAAACCAAGTCAGAAACAAGCTTAAGAAACCACAAATAAATGCCCACTAGTATGAAAAATTATTGAGGAAATTCCCTTTACAATATTTGGTAAAAAAAGGCTTTTTTCCACCCTGGTGTGGCAGAAAAAGATGCAAAGAGTTGGTGTGACACCATTGCCGTGTGTGGCCCATGTTTAGCGGGGATGCTTTAGGTGTGTGTCGTCTTCTCTGTGGTGCCCAGGTAAAGCTGATCTGCCTGCTCCCGCCTATGGGAGGGGCAGGGATGACCTTGTGGCCGGGCCAGATTCTCCCGCTCATTAGAGCAGATTCTCTTTTCCCCCAGCCTGCCCACAAGCTATTGATGGGTACATAATGGCTGTTGTGTTTCCCTGCTCAGCTCCTCTGCTTTCAGCAGTGCGACTTGTTGAATTGGGGAATTTCTTTGTGGCCCAGAGAGTTGAAGTTTTGTTCTAGGTATGCCCTGCATTTCCATTTTTAAAGTAGCGTGGAGCGTGATTTACAAATGTGTGTGCATACCTATATGTGTGTATGTATATAGTGTGCGTTTGTGTGGGTGTGTGTCGAAGAAAGAACAATTTGATCAATCAATGAAGACAAGGTTATTGTACGGATGCTTTTGTCTGCTGTGATGTTTTGATTAATAAATCCTCCAGCAAGTGGTTTTGCCCATCCTCAGATGTTTTCTATCTGGCTTCTTCCTTGGAGGCTACTTGTGTTTTTATGCGTCAGCCAGCACTGGGAGTTGAGCAGCGTCATGTGAAAGGGTTTGATGGTGAACACGGGAGGTAGCAAGAAGGGGTTTGCAGAAACTGGCTTTCCCAAACTGACCCCACAGATGGAATTTTAGAAGATGCCGAAGTATCACCTCTGCTCCCTTTATCGGTTTTTATTTATTTATTTGTTCTTATATCCATTCGTTCACTTACTAAGTTTCACACCTGTAACAATGGCAACCACAAAAAAACAGAGCAGAAACAAGTCCTCTCAGTTTCACATGATTCATCTACCTCCCAAGCCTGCATTCCTGTTCACTGATGCTCTCAGGCCCTCGCAGGGAATGGAAACACAGCTGTGTCTCACGTCTTTCCTGTGAGTCTGGAGTGGCGTGCATGGCACGTGTTAGTTGGTAAAGATCTACTTCCTTACGCTGCCGACTTTGCTGTGGTGGCATCAAAGCTGTGAGCAACTTTGGTTTGGAGGCTGAAGACCCACATTTGAATCCTGGTTTCATCTCATAACTATTTGCATTTGAGCCTCCAAATCCTATCTAAAATGATCCCCGTCTTGACCCTATTATGAAACAGCATATAAATCACACAGCAAACTGTTAGCCAGTCTGGAGTATCTATATCTAAATCCAGCTCTCCTGGGCAATTTGACAGATGAGCGATACCACTTAAGCCAAGGTCTTTGATTTTGCCTGTGAGCAAACATTTTTTCTGCTGTGTTTTCTTCTCAGGTCCTTGCCTACACTCTCAGCTGTGTGTGTACATCGGCGTTCAGTGCTGGCGTTATTGAGGCTGTGGAGGCTGAAGATATTATGAGCAAGCTTCAGCTGTTGGTAGAGAGCAACCAGCAGGTTGGGACATGTGCGCTGATGGTTTCTCCCCTTGAGTTTCATGCTGCTGTTGCATGCTGCCTTCTAGTTACTTAGGCTGGCGTGGACTCTGGTGTAGCTAGAACTGGTGAAAAGCCTGATAACTCTTGGCTGTCGCCGTTGTAGCCAGCAGCCACTGGCTACCAGATGCCTTTCTCATGTTTTATCTCTCAGCTTCTGTGGACGTTTGGCTGAAAATGTAATGATTTTTTTTTTTTTTTTAGATGTTGAGACAAAGTCTAGCTCTAACTAACTAGAACTCGGTATGTAGATCAGGCTGGCCATGAACTCATAGAGATCTGCTTGCCTCTGCCTTCCCAATGCTGTAATTGAAAGTGTGCACCACCGTGTGCAGCTTCATTGTGGTTTTTTCTCTTTCTCAGATCATTACTCTGTATCCATAAAATATTCAGTATGTGCTAGCATGAGATGCAGGAGAAGCAAGGAACTGTGAGGGGGAAGGAATTTAAGTTTATAGGAGCTGGTCTTCCTGTAAGTGTTCAGAATATGCTCTGCAATAACAATGTCAGGAGTGTTCATACACTGCACATGTTGTGGTGTGTTTTTTTTTTGCTTAGGAGGGGATTTTAACCTTGGGTGGTGAGCCTCGGGCTTTTCACACATACCTTGTTCTGAGAATTTAGAGCTACTGAGCTATCAATTGACAGGACAGAATTGTTCTTCTAAGATAAACTACACACAGCAGCAGAATTCCTTACAGTAAGACTCTGTTTCAAAGTCCACATCAAACTTTGGGATAGGAACCCTAGAAATGCTTCTTTTGCTCTGTGTATTATCAATGTTCTATATGAGTCCTTACCTATATATATATTTTCCCTTCGCCCCTATTTTTATTTGTACCAGACTTCAGGCTTTGCGCTGGCATTAGGAAATCTGGTTCATGGTTTGTCTGTGTGTGGACATGGAAAAGCTGAAGACTTGGGCAACAGACTCCTCCCCAACTGGATTAAGGTTGTCCTGGCAGAGGTAAGAGTCACCTGTATACTGTTCAATAATTTAGAGGAAAAATAGCTGATTGATTGGATTCCTTATAGGAACTGCTAAGATATATAGCCTAACAATAAATGAACAGGTAATTTCAAGTGAAAATGGCATCTATACCTTTAGTCCCATGTAAGTACAGTCTGTCAACTTACAGGTTGCCTTATTTTTTAAAAATTGGCTACTTGATAGGGCTTTACTTGTAAAACAATGTTATAGTTTTCTGGACAAATAGAACCAAAATAAGCCACCTATGATATAACAGCTTTAGTATGTTCCTTTGTTTTAGTCTGCTGTTATTTCCTGGTCAGTTACTAATTGTCAGTTGTATTGACCCTATGCATTTATCTGTTGTTATTTCATGGTCGGTTATTAATTTTAGTTGTATTGACCCTATGCATTTGTTATAATTTCAGTCACTGACCTTGCTGTGCACAGCAACTTATATAGATTTCACACCCAAGGCGTGCTTTGCCGTTGACTGTTTCAATTCTTGATTTGCAGGGTTCCTCCACCATGCTCTGTCTCGCAGCTCTTCATGGTCTGGTGGCGCTGGTAGGCTCAGATGTGGATGTCATGCAGGTAAAGCTAGGAAACTTGAAGGGAAGGAATTTGAATGCATATTTAACCATAGCAACAGTAGGGTGGCATTGGCTTAATATCCTAGTGGAAGAGGAGTTTGTGTTCATGGCGATAGTTACTCTGGGTTTTCAGTGCCTTGCTCTGTAAAAAAGTACTCCTGGCTGAGAATTCTTTCTGAAGAGATTGCTCTTTGTTTGGTTTAATTTATAGGAATCAAGCCTCTTAAAGTAGGTACTTTTCATAAACTTTCCTACCCGAGAAGGTAACTGAACCCTAAGAAATTTCAAAATTCACTCATAAGGAATTTCAATTCATATCTATAATATTCAAGTTTAAATCTTTGCAAGTGTTTTATTCTGAAACACTATCCTAGTGGACAGAAGTGTGTGTAAGTTTATCACAGTTCAGAATTACACACCTTTGTTCATATAGTAAAACTCTGAGGGACTGCTATGTGCCCCCCTGAAAAGGTGCTAAGAAATCAATGGTAAATAAATCCTGGGCCCTGTCTTTGAGGAGCTTTCCACTTACATGCTTGAAATATTCCAACAGCTGATAAACTGTGCCAGTCCTAGATGATGCTCACGTCCTGGCTCATTTCCACTCACTCTTTCAGCTCAAGTCAGAGGCCATCCAGAGCGCCCAGTCTCAAGCAAGACTTAATGAAGTCATTCGAACCTTAACTGAGGTAAGGAGAGGAATTTTCAGCCCCCGGGTGGAACACACGTCTCTTCCCTTGTTATCTTTTTCATACTGCTTGTCATGGTGTGTCTTACCTGGCAAATGTGAAAGTCTAACAAACTTTCATGGGCATTTCAAGGTAGTACATGGGCCTGTGTTCATTGACAGATATTCCCTGCTCCTGGGGGGCGGTGGGGGTAATACTGGCTTTTGTGAGTTAAGTTGTTACTGAATCACCTTAAAATGAAACCTGACCTTGCAAGGGTTATCTAGCTTTTGGGACAAGGACAGATGCATTGTGGGCAAAGGGCAGGGCAGATACCCGGGAAGAATGGTCAGATGGCATTAGTTCAGATGAGAGTTTGTGAGTTAATAATTGTCCTTGTTGTCCTCGCGGAGGCATAGTCATACTCATCTGCTTATAAAGCTTTGATTTCTTAAAGCTTTACATTTACTGGGTGAAAGAGCTGGAGCCAGTGTAGCCCCGGTCCTGAGGGCACCGTGTGGACACTGTGTGCCTCTTCCCAAGCACCTCGTCCAAGCGCGGTGTTTATGACTGCTATTGCTTTCGGGCTTATTTTTCCCACTTAGCATACTTGTTTTCATTCTTACAAAACATGGCTAATCATAATACCTAGCACATAAAGATGTTTTCATTCATGGTGGAAAAGCATGAATTTCTGAGCAGAGAAAAATATTTTATATATGTGAATAAGAATGTGCTCAGAAAAAAGAATTCTACTGAAATTTAAGTTGTTAAAACTTGGAAGAATTGGAAATAATTATTTTAAAATGTTCATGAATTATAATAATCAATGATAGAAATTATTTAATAAAGAATGAGTTAAATTTTCCTTCTTTTTTTAGAAATACATTATTAAGAAACTTTCTCTTCCTTTCTACTTTTTGAATTTTTTTCTTTTAAGACAGGATCTCATGTACTCTAGGCTAGTCTCAAGCTGTGTAGCCTAGAGTGACTCTCAATTCCTGATCCATTCAGGTGCTGGGATTATAGGCATGAGCCACCACACTTAGCATACGCTGTGGTGAAGCTGAACCCATGCCCTTTTGCACACTACGCAAATACTCGGCCAACTAGGCTCCAGCCCCAATCCTTTTGGAGCTTTCTTTTACCAGTTTTTGAGAGCAGTCTCGCTCAGTGAAGCCCAAGAATATTGCTTGTACTTTCTGCTATAATTGGTTCATTCATTCAGCCGCTACTTAACAGCATAAGATTCAGGTCTAGTGTAGGAGACTCATGTTAGCATCTAGTTATAGAGCTTCTTGTTCTCAACTAAGCCTCTATTTCCTACAGTGTTAGTGATTGTCTATGGTGGCCTTCTATTGAATAGAACTTGGATTTTGCCCCATCGCCAAACTGCTATGTTTTCATCCATAGGTCATCAATGTCTCGGGGGTGATTGGTCTTCAGTCAAATGCAATATGGCTTCTAGGACATCTTCATCTATCTACTTTGTCTTCAAATCAAAGCAGAACTTCTGGTAAGATTAAAGTCCTGGAACCGGAAGAAGAAATGGCTAACTCGGGATTACGCACTTTGTTAAGGGAGTTGGGTATCACAACAATTCCACATGATGGGCGTTATGATCTTTATTTTACATCCAAGCAAAATGGAGTACAGAGAGGCCTCCAGACCCACTGCGGGTCATATGGCAGAAAGTGGTGCTTTGATTTAGATTTATTGGCCTCCAAACCTCATATTCACTTACACTTCCTCTCTTGACTCCCTTAGAGGACAGTGTAGACATTCAGTCAAGTACATGTATTTGACAAATGAAAAATATGAGGCTCAGAAATATTATATGAGTTACATTAAGAGTTTGTTTAGTGACAGGTCTATAAACAAAGGATCACATCCTTGAAAGCTTGGAACAGACATTTTATTTTTATAAAAAGTTATGGTGTTATGTTTCATTAAAAATCTCTTTATGCAGAGCTACACAGTGAGACCCTTTCTCAGGAAAAAAAAAAGTCTCTTTATTTATGACTGGGATTTTTCTGCCCAATGGCTCTATAAAGGTAATGAGGAAAACACATTCAAAGATATGTACCTTCTTAGGGGTTTCAATCCTAGCTCTTCAAATAACAAAGCCCTTCCTATTTGTATCTTTTGATAAAAGCAATAAAAATATTACAGTTCCCATGTGCTTATGCTTGTACTTGGAGATTTTCTGGGAGAAGAACCACCTTAATATATCTGTCCCTTGCTCCTTATAAATGGTATTTTGACCCTCTGGCCCACAGAGGTTTTGAAAGTAAAGATCCATCACTAAAACTTGGTTTCATGTATTCCTGGCAGGGCATCTGTGATAGCATAGCGATGAATGTGGGCTTCTACAGTGTTTGATTCTCTCACTGCCGTCTCTGCAGCTTCAGACAGAGGCCTTTGGTCCACATCTTTTCCAATATGATGAACTTGACAGCTGGAGGCTGTCATGTTAATATAGGAAAGGGAATTTACAAACACCTTATTGGAAACTTTTGCTAGTGCTAGTTTCAAAGGCTGGGGCTCTTACAGCATCCTGGTAAAATAGCACATTATGCCAGGCTTTGGGTTCGCGCGCGCGCATTTGTGTGTGTGTGTGTGTGTGTGTGTGTGTGTGTGTGTGTACGCGCACGCACATGCGCGCACACATGCCAACTTACAGTTGCATTACAGAGCACTTAGTCACATCAAGTAATGGTGAGTCAGCTTACACACGGATTCTTATGAACAAGATAATTGTGTGTCTGGAAAACACAGCTACTCATTTCTAGTGGAATTTTCCAGTTGAACCATTCATTGCAATGAAACTGTGTCATGAAACCATTATGAGAGACGGGGAGGAAAAGGATTTAGGGAACTCTCAGGACTCGGCTTGCAGAGATGTCATTGGCTCACTGGTTCAGGTCAGCAGCCACATCTGGTTCTTTGCACACGTTGATCCCTTAAAGGGCTCTGCCTTCAGAAGGAGATGGTTCTGTTAATCCCGGGTTTTGAATTTCCTGGGTCCATACAGTTGGTGCAGCATTCTAACAAGCCTGTAGGACAGTGCCTACGCTTAGGAGCCCAGCTGGCTCCTCGTCTACCCTGAGGAGGTCGTTGGGCTGGAGCTCATTGTTGTACTAGTACACCAGGGAGGGAGGTTTTTTTTTTTTTCCCCCACCACTTCGCCGGAGTATCAGCCTGTGTGAGTTTTCTCTTTACGTCCCTCCTAGGTTTGTCACCATTTTACGTTTTCCCAGAGAGCCGGAGTGATTCCCTGAAGCCAGTCCCTTGGTCTAGTAGAATTAGCTGCAGCCACAGGGGCTTGTGCTGACAGTCATGGCATACCCATCTCTGCCTTGTCTCTGAGCTGAGACGGCCGCATGCCGTCATTACCTCTCCTTCATTAGCCCTGCCAAGTTCGCTAGTTAATTTGATCATTTTCTGCCTCCACAGTGCCTACCGACTACAGCTATTTGCCCGAAGGCAGTTTTATTAGAGCAGCCATTGGCTTCTTCGTTACAGGAGGGAAAAAAGGCAAGTGAGCACTTTTCTTGGATTTTATCATTTTTTTTTTCTTCATGTTCTGTAAGTTATGTGCCTGAAGCATGCATCTGTAACATCAAACAAGTCAAGTCTGAAGGGGCGAATGCTGTCTTCTGCTAAACCATCTTCCTGGACGACTAGGAAGCTAAGTGCTGTGTAAATATGCAGACTGTGTCTCCTCTTTGTGGGTGGCTCTGTGAACACTTTGGTCACGTAGAGGTGCACCAAGTGTGCATTGCTCTTCCTGTCTGTCTCAGTGACTTTGGCGTAGATAGAGAAAGCATCCCAGGCCCGGCTGGGAAGTAGCCTTGGTCCCTGACCATGTCTGGTCATTTTGCGTTGCTAGAGTCATGGGCTCTAACTCCTGTTTCTAGCTTGAGTTTTTTCTTGGCACTCAATTATCTTGCCTTGCTCCCTGGGTTGTGGCCATGTTAGAAGATAGCGGTTCAGTGTCTCAGTTTAACTGAACCCAGAGCAGTGCCATGTAAGTTTACTGAAGAGGAGTTCTTTAATGACACAGGCTTCTCCGAGTGAGAGGAAGAAGTATAGGCTGCTAGCCCTGGATCTGTCCTGGATCCTGCCAGTTTCGTTAATAGAATCGTCTTTCAGTGACGTCCACTACTTCCGTCCTTCTTTCCTGACTGGGCCAATCAGTGGCTATGTGATAGAAAGACCATTACAATTTAAAAAGAAAATAATATGTTTTTAAGTGAATTAAAATTAAGACTGCAAGAAATCTGGAAGGGGTGATTTGATAACTAAAGTTCATGGAAAATCTTTCCATCAAAGAGAAAGCATTGTTGCTTGATGTATGCGTCCCCCTGGGAACAGCACCCCGGGAGCTATTTTTTTTTAGCCTGGTCCTATCAGTCTCTAGAGGTGAGGATGCATGCTCTTATTCTAGGGTTGTGAGTTAGCACTGTTTGCTTCTAATCTTTTTCCGTGTAAAAATTGACATATGATTATGCCATTGATCTATAAAAGCACTGTTGCATATAGGATGCAAATTAGTTTAATGGTTATATTGCTATGGATTATGTCCTCTTAAGATAGATATAGTAGAGATGTCTTCATTAGGAAGAATTTGAGTTCTCACTGAATGATCACCTGAATTTTCGACAACCAGAATAAATGTTAGCACCATGTATTTTTATTGTTGTTCATTGTTAGTTTATAAAATTTAAAAATGATTATAACGTGAGAGACTGTCATGAAAAATGAAGTAATAACTCTGAAGTCAGATAAAAGGCTTCAAAAAAGTTTTTTTTTCCCTTTTCTAGCAAATAAAATATTTTGGCCTTCCAAATTCTTATTTCTCACCAAAAATAAATTTTCTCCGAATCTTCTGGGGGCTCTTGGCTCACTGTGACAGGTCTGTGATCCCATAGTGCTGGCTCGCCAGGCAGGCCTCTGCTTGGAGACTGGACGCTCAGGTGGACCTGAGATGCCGTGGGTGGTGAGCCGCCTTGCTGGAAACTGCTCTTACAGCCGGCTGCTGCAGGGTTTAAAACTGCCGGCTTACCAGTTGGATTTTTGGCATTTTCAGGTTGTGGGAGAGGGCTGCCTTCCTGTCAGGTTTACTGACTAGATTCAGAGGAAAATCTATTCAGCCCACACATTACTAATGATGACCCCAGAGGAGTGGGGGCCGTGGGAGGCTGACCTCCGCCTCCAGAGCCCATTTACAAAAACAAAACCAGCCCCTGCTCTGCGGGACTAAAGGGGATGGCCAAGTGCAGAGGTGTACATGCAAACGAACGCTTTCTTCTCCAGCATGCCCAGCTCATTTGAATTCTAATAACTCCCCTCTGAAGGAGCTTTTGAGTGTAAATGTCTGGATGTCACTCAACAGAGCCCGGTGGGGCTGCTGGTAGGAAGGATGGCAACGTCAGTGAACCCTTTTGAGAAGGAAATGGTTTTTTAGAATAGAACGCATGCTTGGTGCAGGCAGAAGATGGGCCGCTTCAGGGATGGCACGGCTTCATCGCCTCTGTGGGCTATTTTTAACTTTAATAACTAACAAGAAAAAAAAAGTGTGAAGGGTTGTATTTGATTCACACATGTGCTGGAATGGGAGCGACATGGAGATTTCCAGCACAGCCCATGAAATCTGAGAGGAACGTGTCAGACTGCTTTCTGAGGCATAGGACTCGCCACGCTCTGTAGTCGCACCTTAGTCGATGTGTGATGTGAGAGCATCCGTTCCCTCCAGGGGGCCTGCACCCCACTGCCTGCACCCCACTGCCTTACCCAGTCAGTTCTTAAGGAATCCAGTTCCTGGCCTTCCTGTCTTTGTTTGCTGTCTGATCTGACCCTGTTGGCCCTTCTGTCAGGTCGATTCCTTAACTTTAGTAGTTTTCATTCTCAGTTACTGTGGGATTTCTCAGCTTTGCCTGCCTTGAAGTCTTTGCTCAGAAGTAAGTTCCTCCAGACCTACCTACCTTCGTTCGTTCCTTCCTTCCTTCCTTCCTTCCTTCCTTCCTTCCTTCCTTCCTTCCTTCCTCCCTCCCTCCCTCCCTCCCTCCCTCCCTCCTTCCCTCCCTCCTCCCTCTCTCCCTTCCTTTTTTCCTCTTTCTTTTTATACAAGGTCACTATGTAGCAGAGGCTAGTCTTGAACTCACTATTCGGTATTGAACTCCATATGTGCTAAGGCTGGTCTTAAACCCCTGATCCTTCTCACTTCTTCCCCCAAGTGCTGAGATCACAGGCATGTGCCACCCCTCCCCAAGTTCTAATTTTGAGTCTTGCAATTTTCTGCCTTTTCTACTCATCCTTCTGATTTTTTATCTTTATGATTTCTCAATTCCATACCATTTCAGACTTCATCAGTATTTATTTACCTCTTTAATAGAACATTTAAAACACCTAATAAACATAATAATTCTTTCTGGTGTCAATATTACACTTTTCTGGACTGTTACAGTATAACTGGACTGTTATGTTGTCATTGGAGAATTGGCTACGGCTTTCTAGGCTCATATTTTATAATAGGCTTTGAAGTTAATAGCATGAAGTGTTACCTGAGGAAAAATATAAATCTATGTAGTACAATGAGTGGTATTTCCTCTAATTAACATTGATCAGTGATCTATGCAGATAAGCTGTAGGTTTCTCCACAAATTATATGGTTTTTTTGTGTGGGATTTCATTTTGGACTGGTGTGAGATTTACATGCTGAGACAGTGTCTAGCGGAATTAGTAAACCGAATACACAGTGACAATATCAAAAAGTTGTCTATTTTAGAGAGTTGGTTGCCAACCATGTGCCACTTTTAAATATTTTGAATTATTACTATTTTACCTATACAGCTCTGAGAACATTACTAGAAGTAAACACATGTGTATGGCACTGATTTAGAAGCGGCATGAGGAAGAAGATAGCAACTGAGCAGAATGACTCCTACCTGTAATCCCAGTGCTTGGGAGGCTGAGTCAGAAGGGTCACGGGGTTTTAATGCCACCCTGGGATACATAGTGAGTTCCAGGCTGACCAAAGCTGTAGAATGAGACCCTGTTTCAAAAAACAAAGGGGACTAGAGAGATAACTCAAATGGTTAGGAGTGCTTCCTACTGTTACAGAGGATCCGAGTTTGCATCCTAACACCCACATCAGGCGGCTCACAACTCCAGCCCTAGGAGACCCAACACGCCTTTTGGCCTCCTTGGGCAACTGAACTCACAGGGCATAGACTCACACACATACACATGAATAAAACAATGCCAAACAAGCAGAAAACCAAAAGGAGATTTTCTGGAACATCAGCCCTAGAGATGGCTATTGAGATTAGTCCATTGTATGTCCTTGGCAATGTGTATATGCACTTTATCCATTCAGAAAATATATAATGCCTAATTATCTGATTTTTAAATTTAATACCGGTTCCTGCACACAGCTGTCTCTTACCTTCCATGGCAGCAGGCACGGAAGACCTAAAAACCTAAAAACTGATGTAAATCCTTTCTTCTCCATGTTGCTTTTGGTCATGGTGTCTTTCACAGCAATTAGAATGCTATGTTTTGTACTTTTAAGTACTATTTCTCAATTTCACATTTGCCACTATAAATGACTGTAGAGTATTTCATCATGGAACAGGCAGGATGGCTCGGTGGGTAAGGCAGCTTAATGCAAAGGAGATGCCCAGAATCTACACGATAGGACAGAACTAACTCCTGTCATTTGTCCTTTGACCTTTGCATATATATGTAATACATAAGTAAATGTAATTGATACCTCATTAAGCTGACATATTACAATTAGTCATTTCACTCTGGGTCATTCTTAAAGTTTCTGTATAGTGAAATCTTTATCCAGGTAGGCTTCTCTCTTCTACTGTGGCTTCTCTTGTGGTAAATTCTCAGCAGTTTATTAATAGTGAGCAAGAGTGTGAACATTTGGTAATGAGAAGGACGGCATGACCCTTTTAAATATTTATGGGGGTGCACACATGCACATGTGTGTGTATGTGTCTGTCTGTGTATCTGTGTCTGTGTCAGTGTCTGCTGTGTGTGTGGAGTGCCCTGAAGCTGGAGTTCCGGACAGCTTAGAGCTGCCCAGTGTGTGTGTTGGGAGCAGAACTTGGGTCCTCTGAAAGAGCTAACTCTCTTACTCATCAAGACACCTCTCTAGACCATGGCATGGCTTCTCAATGCTGCAAAAGGATTATGAACCCTTTCTGAAAATAGAAACCAGTATATCATAAAGGTTAAAATACAGGAGTCAAACTTCCTAAGCTCCTATCCCAATTCCACTTCTTGCAGCATATGCAAATTCAGGCTGGCCATCTAACCTTATAGTTATAGTTGTTTCTGTAAAATTGAGAAAATCATTGACTCTTCATTATAGAGATTTTGAAGAGTTATTAGTCGGGTTATATAGTAGTAACTAAAGAATGAACAGTTTTCATTATAATATCCTATCATAAAGCATTGCAACATACATTAAAAATGAATGATAGCAACAAAAGTCATTCAGGTATATCATGTCCTAAGTGTGATTTGATTTTCATTTCAGTGTCGAAAGGAATGAACATTTTTTTATTCACTCACTATATAAGAGTTTTTAAAATTAATGTTTAGAGGGGCTGGAGAGATGGCTTAGCAGTTAAGGTCACTGGCTGCTCTTCCAGAGGTCCTGAGTTCAATTCCCAGCAACCACATAGTGGCTCACAATGATTTATAATGGGATCTCATGCCCTTGTTCTGTCTTATGCCATCTTCTGTTATGCAGGCATACATACAAGTATAGTACTCATGTACATACATAAATAAATCTTTTTTTTTTAGGAAAAAAACCCTCTTTAAACAAAAGTTGGGCAATGGTGGTGCATGCCTTTAATTCCAACACTTGAGAGGCAGAGGCAGGTGAATCTCTGTGAGTTTGAGCCAAGCCTGGTCTACAGAGTGTGTTTCAGGATAGCTAGGGCTACACAGAGAAATCCTTTCTTGAAAACAAACAAACAAACAAAGCTTTGATTGTTTTTTCAAAGTAACTTTGTTATGTGTGGTGGTTTGGAAGACAATGACACACAAAGGAAGTGGCTCTTTTAGGAGGTGTGACTGTTGGAGTGGGTGTGGCCTTGTTGGAGGAAGTATGTCAATGTGGAGGCGGGCTATGAAGTTTCATATATGTTCAAGCCATGCCCAGTGTCTCACTTCATTTCCTGTTACCTTCAAGTCAAGATGTAGGACACTTGGCTACTTCTCCAGCACCATGTCTGCCTGCAGGCCACTATGCTTCACCATGATGACAATGGGCTAAACCACTGAGAATGTAAGCCACCCCAATTAAATGTTTCCCCTTTATAACAACAGTTACTGTGATCATGGTGTCTCTTCACAGCAATAGAAACCCCCAACTAAGACATTATGGTTTGTGTGTATGCGTGTGAGTGCAGGCACATGTGTGTGCAGGTCTCTTTGTTAGTCTGTTCTCTCCTTCCACTGTGGATCCTGGGATCAAATGCAGGTTATCAGGTTTGAGTGGTCTGCTTTTACTTACTGAGCCGTCTCTTTGTTCCAGAACTTTTTACTTAATGTTTGTACTTGTTTACATTTTATTTTACAAACAAACAAACAAAACAAAACAAACAGGAAAATTACAAACTGCCTCTCTCCTCTATAAGAAAAACCTTTACTATTCCTTTCACCCAGAATCAACCACGTAAACTTCACTAAACTCAGTGAGGGCTGCCGTAGCAGTCTAAGGCGGAGTGCTTGTTGGTTGTCCCTTCTCCATTAACACACCTTGCCTAAATTGTTGCTATGAGGCTGGGAGATAGGTCAGATAGCCCAGGTTTTGTTCTGTTTTGTTTTCAGAGAATAATATTTAGAAGTCAGGGTCTGGGCACACAGCTTTTTTTCTGGGCTAATTGTCACTGCTTCCAGGAATGTTTTCTTTCTTCCTTTTATATCTTGCCTATTTCTGCATCACATATGCATTTATCTGTGTTTAAGCTGTCCCTATGTCCACAAATTCACACCTTATATCTAGTTCTAATTCAGCACCATTCTATTTTTCTCTCTCTCCACATTTACAGTTCTGTGTTCTGGTTTGTAGGTAACCTGACTCATTATTCTCAGCCTGTTTGCTCATTCGATCAGTCCACCTGAATGTAACTAATTCCCCTTCCCCTCTGGGCCACAGCCCTACTAGGTTCCCTTCCTCTCTAGGTTCTGACCTCTGCTGGCTGCCACTCTGCTTGGTGGTCTTCCTGATCCAAGGGCTTAGGATGTTGTTGGTTTTTGGTAACTCTGAGTGTTGTTGAGGTTTCTGCTCTTAAGATAAAGTACTCTACCAGCTTTTAGTATCTGATATGTCAGAATCAATTCTTTTCAACAACTGTATTGATTGTAGTTTCTGGTCAGGGGCAAAGCATTTGGTACTTCCCACAAACAGACCATTCTATAATGATGTCTGCCTGAATTCTCCACAGACTTCATCCTTTCCATATTGATCTGACATCTTTTATTCTTGTGAGCGAAGATTGAACCTTCAGTGATATCTTCTGATTAGATCTGATTTCCCATCTCATGCCTCCCTATATTTTTTTATTTCATGTTTTACATATGTGGCATTATTTACATGATTATTTATACTTCTTTGTTTCAAGTCTGCCTTTCTCATTAGACTATAATTTCTTCAATGTGCAGGAAGCATGCCCTAGAACAGAATCCCTGGCATGTAATATAATTTAAATATTTGATCCCTATCTCTTGTATATGTTTTTGTTGAATGCTGGATTAGTCTAAGCTGAATTAACTTGTCTTCAGCAACAGTGAAGATGGAGGAAGTAAATATCTGTATCACACAAGTGGTGTGCCAGAGGTGGAAATTATACATCCTATATGTTAGCCTGCTTGTGGCCAGACTTTTCCTGTAGTGATTAGGCTACTGCACAGTCCTCTGTGTAGCCAGAGTACATGGGATAATAAATAGGTCCTTGCATCTGGCTAAGATCTAAGGCCATTAAAATTCTTGGTGACAGCAGTCCTGATGCAGTTGTGGACCAGTAGCTAGAGAGTAGTTGTTTGGGAGTGTTTTGCATTGTCGGTGCCAGAACGAGAAAAATACCAGGGCACCAAGACTTTGTCTATTTTTCAGGGCCCCTCTTATTATCATTCTTTTAAGATTTACACTTTTCTCTCTGACAATGAGTACAGTTGGCAAAGCATGGGCAAAACCAATCCCCAGCATGTACACTAGTGCAGTTCTAGCAATTGGGAGGTAGAGGACAGAGGACCAGAAATTTAAGGTCATCCTCAGCTGTATAGTTTGTTTAAGGTTAGCCTGGCATGTGTGTCCTGGTATTTGGGGAAAGAAAAGGACGCTTTCAACTGCTCACAATTTAGGACCATTCACAATGTCTGTTCTGCTGTCGTTACTGTCTACTTCTAGAGCATTCTTATCACCCCACAAGGAAACTCTGATCTCATCGAACAAATTGTTTCTCTTTCTCCATTTTCTCCAGTTCTTAGGAACAATACTGTACTTCATGTCTCTAATTTGTCTTTTCTGTATGTGTCATTTAAATTGAATCAATCTGACTTTCCACGATGGGCTTCTTTTCATTTAGTACAGTATTTCCAGGGTTCATCCATCAGTAGCAGACACTTACTTCTCTCCTTAGAGCTAAGTGACAATCCACTGCATGAAGCAGCCACATTTTCCCTATTTAGCTGCTAGACACTGGGCTGTTTCTTCACTTTGCTATTGCAGTTAGTGCTGCTATGAATATCTGTGTCTGTGTATAGGTGTGGTTTTGATTTTTGGTTTTTAGAGACAGAGCTCCAGATTGGTCTTGCTACACATGTGCTAATTTGTTGAATGCTTATTTTTAATTAATTTGTTTAAATTATTTAAACACACACACATCAGAGAGGTAGATTATGTGGGAATTCTATTTTAACTTTTGAAGAAAATGCCACTTTCCCCTAGTAGATATGTGGGGTTCCAGTTCTTCATGCTCTTGCCGACTGCTGTTAGTCTGATTATTGTCACTGTTGTGATGTGATTGGTTCTGAAGTAACAGCTCACGTGCTTCTGATTTATATTTTTCTAATGACCCAATGTTGCCACTCATCATCTCTCCAAGTCCTTTTTGGGATACCTCTCCTCAGAGCTCAGAAAATCCTTTGAAAGAAGAGGCATAAAGAATGTAAGAGCCAGAGGGATAGAGGACACCAAGAAAACAAGGCCCTGTAAATCAGCATGAGCAAAGCTCATAGGAACTCCGAGACTGAAGTAGCATGCACAGGGCCTGCGTAGTTCTGCACCAGGTCCTCTGTGTTTATACTGTGTCTTCCAGTTTATTGGTTTAATGGATTCCTGAGTGTAGGAATGAGTGGGTCTCTGATTCTTGTGCCTTCTCTCAGGCTCTTTTCCTTCTGTTGATCTGCCTTGCTCAACTTGGATGTGATAGTTTTTGTTTTATCTTTTATATTTTATTTTGTTGTATAAATAGATAACCATGCTACAGTCCACAGCCCCAGAGAGGTTAGGTAACAAGGAAGGCCCAAAGGGGGATGCATGGATTTTCCTCGAAAGGGAAATAGACGGGATCTCCTGGGTAGATTGGGGGTGGGGTAGGGATGGGAACATGAGGGATTAGGATGGAAGGGGATAGTACTAAAAAAGATGTCTCAGTATGGGGGACATTTTCAGGTTAGGTAGAAACCTGGTACAAGGGAAATTCCCACAAATCTACAAGTGTGACCCCAGCTAAGACTCTTAGCAATAGTGGATAGGTTCCCTGAACTGGCCATCTCCTATAATCAGATTATTGACTACTCCAATTGTCATCATAAAGCTTTCATTTAATATCTGATGGAAACAGATGCAGAAACCTACAGTCAAGCACTGGGCTGAGCTGCAGGATTCCTGTTGAAGAGAGGGAGGAAGGATTGTACAAGATGTGGGGGTGGGGGCATCAAGGCCATCACAGGGGAACCCACAAAGACATCTCTGACCTTGGCTCATGGGAGCTCACAGACTCTGCCCACCAGCTAGGGAGCCTAGGCCCTCTGCATATATGTGACAGTTTTGTAGCTTGGTCTACTTATGGGACTCCTAGGAATGGGAGCAGGCCTTGTCCCTGGCACTTTGCTAGGCTTTTGGGAACCTATTCCTCATGCTGTGTTGCCTTGCCCAGCTTTAATATGGGGATTTTGGGGGATCTTAGTCCTGCATCAACTTACTATGCCATGCTTTCTTGACACCTGAGCAGTGAGTGGGGGACAGAGGGAAGGGGAGGGGATAGGAAGAAAAGAGAGGGGAAACTACAGTCAGAATGTAAAGGAAATGAATACATTTAATTTAAAAAGAATAAAATGAATGAGTGCATATAAACCTAGTCACTAGAGTAACAGTTAACAATGAAACGGTCATCTGTAGCTGCTGGGAGAGGCAATATCAGTTTTCTCCAGTAGAGTTACACTGGGGGTATCTACCACTCCAAGGAGATCTTATGTTCAAGAGTAGTTGACCAAAAATAATGAACTCTACAGTTTGTGTGTGTGTGTGTGTGCTTTTATTTGGATATAATTTGGTGTATTTCTTTGTTTGTTTTGTTTCTTTTGGGGTGATGTTGTATTCTGTCTTCTAGGTTTTAGGGGGGTTTGTTGTGTGTTTTGTTTTCTTGATTTATTTTTTTGAGAAATAACTGGAAGTTGTGTGGATAGGGAGGAGGAGAGGACCTAATGAATTTGAGGGACAGGAAAAGTATGAACAAAGCATATTTAGATTTTTAAATTGTTTTAAATAATTTTAAAAAATTAAGTTCTTTTTGGCCATTTGTATTTCTTAGAATTGTCTTCAAGTTCTTTACCCATTAGACAAAATTTGGTTATTTTTGAATTACGAAGTTGCTGGAAGGGTACCTCTTGTATTCTGGATAGTGGCCCAGTTATGATTTGCAATTTCTCCCATTTCCTAGGTTTTTCTGTTGACTTCATAGATGATATTCTGTCAGCACAAGTTTTGAACTGTAGCCTAGTCAATTAAAATACACGTTTTCTTTTGCTGCTTATACATTAGCACACAACTTTACAACTTTTCTTTGGCACGTCCAAATGTGCTGGCTTAGGTGTGCCTTCCAGGTTTTATGTTTTGCAAACTGAAAACCCAAAGTCATTTGTTAACACAATTTTGATGTGGTACCTTTGGGGCATGATGGACAATCATCCCTAAGATGCTGAGATAGTGACTTTGTTATACAATCGAGATGCCTCGGCAAGCTTGCTGTCTAGTCACGTGTTGCCCTCCACCATGTTATTGTGTGGCACAATGGTCTTCCCCAGGTGCCAGCGCCACTCTCTTGAACTTCCCAGCCTCCAGAGCCGTGCCGCTCTCACTTAGCCTTTGCTTTTCCTTTTGTGACCCCTGCCCCCAATTCTTCCATTTTCTCAATGTCTATGGTTTGTATTCTTTTTCTCCTGGCCCTCTGCTTCTCCTTTCTCCCCAGCTTCTCCATCCTGTACGGTAATGTAGCTCTGCCTCTACCCTTGCTAAACCCTTTCACAAGGCTGGTTTCTCCCTTCTGGTTTCTTGGTTCTCTTTTCCCCCAGCTTCTCCTTTCTGTGCTGTGATGGAACTCTTCCTTTACCCTCGCTATCCCTTTCACAAGATCAGTTTTCCCTCCTGGGTTCCCATACCACCTATGCTTCTCCTTTCCCCACAGCTTCTTCTTTCTGTGCTGTGATCTAACTCTGCCACCCTTGCCACTAGCCACAAGTTTGAATTTTCCCTCCTGAGTCCCTACTTCTTCTTTCTCCTCAACTTCTGCATCCTTTACCGTAATGTAGCGCTGTCTCTACCCTTGCTAAACCCTTTCACGAGGTCGGCTTTTCCCTCCTGGTTCCCTGCTTCTCCTTTCCCACAGCTTCTCCTTTCATTCTGTGCTGTGATCTAGCTCTGCCATCGTTGCTAATGGTCACGAGGTCGGTTTTTCCCTCCTGGTTCCCTGCTTCTCCTTTCCCGCAGCTTCTCCTTTCTGTGCTGTGATCTAGCTCTGCCATCGTTGCTACTGGTCACGAGGTCGGTTTTTCTCTCCTGTGCCCCTGCTTCTCCTTTCCCACAGCTTCTCCTTTCAGTGCTGTGATGTAGCTCTACCTTCACCCTTGCTGCCCTTTCACAAGGTTGGCTTTTCCCTCCCGATTCCCTACTTCTCCTTTCCCTCAGCAGCTTCTCGTTTCTGTGTTATGACATAGCTCTGCTGTCCCTTTGCTACCCCATTAGCAAGATCAGTTTTTCCCTTCTGGGAAAATCCCACACCACCTCTGCTTCTCCTTTTCCCACAGTTTCTCCTTTCTATAACTGATTTTGTCTTACAGATGCTCCCTCACGTCTGCTTTCTTTCTCTCTGCTTGCTGATTTCATTTCCTTTTGCTGGTCTCTCCCTGCTTCTCCCCCACTCTAAGCTTCTCCTTTCTGGGATTCTCTAACCAATCACTGACTCTGCCTGCGTTTGTGGTCTAGTGAATTTGCCTGTGCTTTTCCCCTTTCTTGTGCTTCTCTGTTTTCAGCTTTTCCCACGTATCAGCTCTCTCACCTCTGCACCCTTCCCAGCTCTGCTGATCTGTTAATTTTTGGTGATGTAGTTTCTGGTTTTCCCCTGACTTCTCTTTCTGCTGCTGCTGATTTTCCTTTTGCTGCTAATTCTGCCATACTGTTTCTCCTTGTTGTCTACATTTTTCTGTATGTATACCTTTTCTATATTTCTTCATTTTTTTATGATTCTTTCTAGCATCACTTTTACCTGCCCATTTTAATGGCTGTTCCTGCCTTTTTTTTTTAATCTTCCTGTTACTACTGTAGCATCTCCCAACATAAAGACCAACATTAAAGTTAGAAGTAGCTGATTAACATATGCAGTAGCTATTTCTCCCTGGGTGCTCCCCTCTAGAGTAGGTACTATGGCTTAGGAATTGAAGAAGTTTTGTTTTTTAAGGGATAGGTTTGGTGCTTCATGGCCATAATGGGTGGAGTATTCCATAACTCCTCCAAGGTTCCAAGGTGTTGAGTGGGCAAGCCTTGTCTTTCCCACTGTTAGTATATTGAATACCATACCAAGAGCAATGAGACAATAATGAAGGATAGGTTGTTCTTTTAAAAAAAAAAAAACAACTGGATAAAGAGACATGGGGGTGCAGAAGATAGTAAAGATGTGGGGCATGTCTAACCAAACAAGAGAAGACTAGAGACAATGAAGGCGAACAGGGGGAGCAAAGTTTATACTGAAAGGAGTTGGATTGAGACTGTAGCATTGAAGAGTTGATTATAACTAAATATGGGTTCTGAAAGAAAATAATCAGTTAATGATTTCCATTCTAGCACAGCTACACAGGTATTTTCCTATTTCTTTTCTTTTCTCTTGTAGGTCCTGAAGCTGTGCCTCCCACCCTTCTCAAAGTAGTGATGAAACCCATAGCAACTGTGGGGGAAAGCTACCAGTATCCTCCCGCAAACTTGGCTGCACTCCTCTCTCCACTTATGAGGCTAAACTTTGGTAAATATCAACTTATTTTAGTTTTTCAGGCTTTGCCCTTAGAATTGACCTGAATTTAAAAAGCAGATTTTGTGTCACAGTTGACTAGTAGATTTATTGTATATTGTGGGTTGATATCTTATGTGCAATAACCAAGTTACTTTCACTGAGTAATAGGTGAGGGTGGGAGGAAGAGGTCTAAAGATGTAGACCTATATAGTCCTCAAAAACAACTCTTGAGGAACGAGGGAGATAGCCTAGTCAGAATAATGTTTACTATGCAAGCATGAGAAACTAAGATCCCTCACATAAAAATAAATAAATAGGTAGATAGATAGATGGGTAAATAAATAAATAAAACGAGCATGTCAACAAAGTACAGTGACGATGCCTACAATCCCACTGCTGGGAAGGCAGAGATAAGAAGATCATAGGAAGATACTTGCTGACCAGCCAGCCTAACCAAATCAGGGAGCTGTGAGCTTAGGGAGAGGCCTTGTCTTTCAAGGAAACTAGAAAATAAATAAATGGGGTGAAGAGGGATTGAGGATAATACTTGGTGCTAATCTCTGGCCTCCATATGCACACCGATATACACATGTACACACACACACACCAAACACAAGAACAATAGTGAACAAACAAAATAGCCAGATAGCTCTTCTGTGAGTTGTATTTATTGCTGGGCATGTGATGCAAACTTAGTTTGATAGGAATCAGACTGCGCTTACTGAGCCCTAGGTTTCAATGAATGTCGAATGCCTTGTTAGGTTTTTATTGCTGGTGAAGCAAACTTATCAACATTTTTATTATCTTATAGTTAGTTCTGTAGGCGAGAAATTCAGCATGAAAGCCAAGGCAGGAACCTGAAGGCAGGGACGGAAACAGAAAGCCATGGAAAATGCTGCTTATGGGCTTGCTTTCTTATACAACCCAAGACCGCTTACCCAGGTGGCACTCTGCACAGGAGAATGAGCCTTCCTATATTAATCATCAGTCAAGAAACTGTCCCACTGACATGCCCACAGAACATGCCCATATTCCTCAGATACTCCTTCTTGTTAGATGGAGTTTGAGTTGAGCTGACAAGACAAAACAAAACAAACAAACAAAAAACAACCCAAACTATAGGTCTTTTGTTTACTTAACACAAGTAAGTATGTCAAGCCATTATCTTTACTTTATTGTTTATCCCTAAGATCGCATGTTAATATCATAATATAAAACATAGTCTACCTTTATAAATCTTTAAAAAAGATTTTAAGCCTTTAAAAAGTTTTAAACTCTTTAAAAGTTCAAAGTCTTTAAAAAAATATTCAAAGTCTCTTAACTGTTTCTGTAATACTAAACACAAATTAAATACTTTCGTACTCTAAAAGAGAAGAACCAGGGTCTAAAAGCAATAACACTTAAACAGAGTCCATCTGTGTACCTACAAATCCATTAGCTCACTGTGTGATATCTGGACTCCAGAAAGTTTGGGGCAATATTGTATTATGTGTGTATGTATGTATGTATGTATGTATGTATGTATGTATGTATATGTATGTATGCATGTATGTATGTGTATATATGTGTATGTATGTGTGTATGTATGTATGTGTGTGTTTATATGTGTCTGTCTGTCTATCTGTCTATCTATCTATCTATCTATCTATCTATCTATCTATCTATCTCTGAGGGAACTAAAGGTAGCAACTTGGAGTCTAGAACAGAAGTGAGGCCCACAGCAACACTACTTACTGTCTTTTCCCTCATGGCTGACTCAGCTTTCATTCATATAGCACCCAGGGTAGCTGTCCAGAAGTGACACTGCCCATAGTTAGCTGGAGCCTCCCACATAAACCATTAATCAAGAAAATCCCTCACAGACTTACCTACAGGCCAGCTTGATAGAGGCAGTTTCTCAGTTGAGGGCTCTTGTCGTGGAACTCTAGTTTGTGTGAGGTTGGCAAAAAAATTAACTGGTATGCCAGATAGAAATTTCCCTGTGTGCTGAACACATGCTGGAGAAGGAGGCGGAGGCGGCACTAGGAGATCTGTAGCTAGCATTTTCGCATATTTTTAAATAGTATTTGAGTGACCAAATTTCTCTAGATGCTATCAGAGAAATTTCCCCAGGTAGTTTAAGTCCATTGGCAGTCCCAAGAGTTAGGACTGTGATTCCGCTGGATCATTCTTTGCCTCCTCAAAAATTCTCGGACCTCTTGGTTGAAAGAATTCTGTCATATGCAGAAGTGGCCCAAGTAGATGGGTTGATTCAGACATTGAATCCTGTCTCTGAATCAGGGAGCCGAGCAAATATTACAGAAGTGATTTTCCTCTCTTGTCTTTCAGGTGAGGAGATCCAGCAGCTGTGCCTTGAGATCGCTGTGACTCAGGCACCGTCATCGCAGAGCGCAGCTGCACTGCTGGGCTTGTGGGTGATGCCACCACTGATCCATGGACTGAGCGTATGTAGTAGTGCCAGGTGCTGAGCATAGCCAGGGACCAGTCTTCTCGGAGAAGGCCACACTCACCTGGAGTGCGCTCTCTGAGTCAGGAGTAGAAAGAAGTTTAGGAATACTTGGTCTAGCTGGCCAGCAGCCTAGAAGACGACATGGCTCTAATCCTCCCCTTCCCATTTGTTTTAACTGCTTCTTGTTACTGAAGAGGATGGTCACAGATACTAACATTCCTTTTGGAACCAAGTTTGCTTGATAATATAGTGTGGATATCTCCCTGGGTATGGAGAGAGAGACAAATCCATCTTTACTGAATGCCTCTTCCCTGCATCTCTTCCTCCCTTTCTTGGAGTAGGGTACAACTATGGGGAATCTTGAAAGCCTGGTAGGATCTGGCTCCGCCTCCAAAGAGGGACACTGGGGAGGGAGTTGGAGGAATGAACATCTTTGCTTGAGGATTCAAGGTAGAAGTGACCCTTCCATTTTGTATTTGTGAAAGTCTGAGAGCATGTTCCAGACATTAGCCAAAGGTACATAAGAATAGACTAAATATGTAGAGATATATAATGAGGAGGAATTTTGAGTCTATCTGCTTCAGGGAAAAAAAGATATTCCATGAGAATTTCCTAAAGTTCTAACTTGATTATCAGTACATGGCCTATCTATAATCTGGCTGTAGTTTATTTCAAGTAGTACAAGATTCTCTTATATCCTCCATATCTGGGCTTTAGTCCTGCTTCTACATTGCTTTTGTGTTTGATCTTTCTTATTTGTCATGATGGTCTTTAGTTGAAGATGTGTGTTGTTGAAGTCTGCGCTTTCCTCTCTCGCTAGCACCATTACTCTCTCTTGTCCTCTCCAGTGTGTCCACCTAGCTGTCGCTTGCTGACCACTTGCTGTGTGCCTGATACTTGCTGGGACTCAATCCATGTTATAGACGTCAGCTTTAATGTCTCATGTCTCTGGCAGCTCATTTTAAAAGTTAACCTTCTTGAGTTGTAATTTATATATCCCCAAGTGTCTAGTTTAGTGGCGATCTTTGATGAGTCTTAGTACATTTGTTTCTAGTCATCTCCATGAGTCACAATTCACTCAGTACAACACTGGGCCTAGTTTGAGTCAGTCTCTACTCTCAGTTGAAGCTCAAGCTACCAATAATGTACTGTCTATAATTTTGTCTGTGTGTATATGGTGTATATGTGTATACATATTTATGTATGTTCAGGTGCATGGGGTATGTGGAGTACAGGGGGTGGAGGTCAAAAGTCAGTGTTGCCCGCCTTCCTTAATTTTTTCCTCCTCTTATTTCTTGAGACAGGGTCTCTTAGTGGACCTGAAACTCAGTGATTTGGTTAAACTGGCTGATCAGCAAGCCTCAGAAATCCTATTTTCTTTGCTTCCCCAGCCCTGGGATTACAGGCAAAGTACATGCCTTCTCACGTGGGTGCTAGAGATTGAAAGTGTGTGCACAATATACACTTTCCCAGCTGGGGCATCTCCTCGGACCCAAGTTTTATCCTTCTTTTCTCTCCCATTATTTTGTTAGTTCTTTGAGGATGTTGTACAATGTGCTGTGATCTAACTCCTTCCGTATCTACCTCCTTCCCTACTGACCCAACTCTATATCCTTTTCCTCTGTAAGTCCATCGAGGCCAATTTATGCTGCCCAGATACTCTTGAGAGTGTGACCTTCCGCTGGAGTAGAGTATACCTACCAGGAGTCACGTCTGTAGAGAAAACTGACTCTCTTTCCAGAAGCTGATGATTATCAATAGCCCCTAAGCTAGGAATGGGGCTTTCTTCCCAGCTCCCCTCTTCTCTCCATGCTGGAATTTGGTCTGGCTTGCACTTAACATAGATCTTGTGCATGCTGTCACAATTGCAAGGAGCTAATATATGCAGCTACCCTGTACATTTAAACTGCACATAAATTTTAGAAATTTGTTAGCATAAAATTATATTTTGAAACTTTGGGTCTGGGAAGAGTATTATTTCCACTTTATAGATTGATAAACTAAGATGTGTTTTGAGTAAAATTTGCTCAGGGTAATACATGAGAAGCCAGTGTATGGCTGATTTCAAAGCTTTCTACCCTTAACTCTTTCTTCCTGTTTAACCAAGTGTCTAACAGCCTATCCTTAGAATTTTCTCTAATTCCTGTAGGCCTTCCATTTCTGATTTAGACCTACTCAGCTCTTGACATCTGCTTTGGGTGTATGTTAATCATCGTAAACATGATCTGAGCTGTAATAGTCTTGAAGACATGCTCTTTAGAAAACTCATGCCACCTTAATGGACCTCTTGGAAGGATTGTATTGACTTTTTTCTTAGCCTACTTCTTCTATACTTGTCCATTACTATCAAACTTGTGTTTCTAGGAATGTTTAGGTGTCGTGTAACAGCTAATAATTAGTCCTGCCTCATCTTGCCTCTCATGCACTCTGAGATGTTTTGGTCAAGGCCACATGCTCAGTGGATGTAGATCCACACAGTTGCATGTGTACCCACACACATGCATACATATAGTGCATGAAAACCACAGAAATAACAGAAAAACCTGAAGAGCAACTACGACTTACTTTCAGAAGTAGCATTTTATTCCCAACTCTGAAAGATCTGAGGTCTCAGTTAAGCAGGGTAGTTGAATGGATTGACAGCTTCTCTTACTAGAGAACGTGCTTTTAAAAGTGAACTGGAGAAACTGGCGAAACAGGTCAGTTGGTCAGATGTTTGCTGTGTGAGCAAACGACCTAAGTTTGGATCTTCAGCTCTCCAGCATCCATGTAAATTTAGGTCAGGTATATTGTGTGCGTAAAGCACTAATGCTGGGAAAGTGGAGACGGGATCCAAGAAACACACTGGCCGGCCGGCCTATCCAATTGGTGAGCTCTGTGTTCAGTGAGGAACCCTGTCTGAAAAATTCAGATGGAGGGTGATTGAGGAGGACACCTGCGGTTGACTGCTAGCTTCCTCAAACCCTGCAGCACACACCCCTGTACACATGCACACCCACATATATGTGCAGCACATATGCAAGCACCACAGACAGAAAACCCAAAACAGTAAGGAAAGATCAGAGTAGCAACTGTGACATACTTTCCGAAGTAGCATTTTGTCCCCGTCTCTGAAAGGGTTTCAGCGATTCAGCGACTCAGTTGAGTGGATTGACAGGTCCTACATGTACACAGGAGACACCCTGGATCAGAAGTAAGTGAAACAGCTAGAGTTGCTATAGTTACAAGTGCCGGTGACCCTTTGAACTGTGAACCCATGGGGAAAATAAGGGAGAAAGAAGTAACCCACAGCTTTTAATCTGTCTTCTCTCCAACTCAGTGATGACTAGAGACTTGGAGCACCACACAGTCAGACTGACATGTTTATGTCTGACTTCTTCTATTTCCCTTCCAGATGAATATCAAGAAATACCTCCTGGTATCGTTGCCTCTGTGGGTAAAACATGTCTCTGATGAACAGATCCAGAGTTTTGTTGAGAACCTGATGGTGGTAGTTTTTAAAGCAGCTTCCCCACCTAGTCATCCTGAGTTGTGCCTGAGTGCCTTACAGGGTCTGAGCCAGGCCATGAAACTGCCCAGCCCGTCCCACCACCTCTGGAGTCTGCTCTGTGATGCTACTGGGAGAATTTTTGACCTCCTGCCAAATAGGATTCGGGTAAGGAACAAAAATATTTACATTCCTGACAGTTTATGCTTGGGCTTCTTGAAAGTCATTTTGGCAAGCAGGCTGGGGAATGTTTTAAGAATATGGGTGGGAAGACTAGCAAGAAATAACCACATTCTTCACTAGGAGTGTGTTTGCTTCCAAGATCTAAATTGAGGTTGAGTATTTAGAAACAAAGTTTTGAGCAAGCTTAGAGGTGAGTTAACCAGTGCTGTACCGGATGCCTGACGAAGATGAGTAAGTCCAGAAATCCCTAGCCAGTGCACCTTGGTGACAGTGCCTTATTTGTCGTATCTGTCATAAATCATCACTTTATTATCATTTACATATCACTTAGTTATCGCTGTCTCTCATACGGCTTCATGTCGGCCCTTCCCCTACCACTGAAGACTACCCACTAAAGTTTCACCACCAGGGTAAAATCTGCTTAGAATGATGGAATTCTGATAGGGAGAAAAAGTCCAGCCAAGCGAACACCCAGAACAATGGCGAAGACATTTTTCAATTGTGAAAAGACTGTCTGTATGTTTTGGTTTGGTAACAATAGAATCTCATCGGCAACTGTTACTGGGGATAAACAGATCTAATAATCTGTCGGAATATTAATTGAAGTGATATTCTTCTCTTCCACTGTATTTTGACATGCTTGAGATTTGTCTTTGTCAGAGAAGTGACCTCGAACTGTACATCAGTGTAGCAAAGTGCCTCTTGGAGATGACAGATGACGGTGCCAACCAGCTTTCCCAGATCACCCAGGTAACAATGCCCATCTACACATTCATTATTGAGGCAGAAATTACCCTTGAAGAGTTGTTTACAATATCCTTTTGGCCTAATATAGTTTTTCATCCAACTCGTTGCTGGGTAATTTTAGGGAGCTGACTTTCTCGTTCACTCGTCAGGTCTGGTAGCCAGCCTGGTGCTGTGAGCTGTGTTTAATGCATACTGTCTAGATGGATAGATACATGACTAACTTTTTAACACAGTTTCTTAGACTTTGTCAAGAATATTTTGTGTTACCTTTTGGCAAAAACGAGAATAGAACAATGTCTTTAAGGTAATACCCACAAAAATAGGAATATTCTGATCAATGAGCTTGGTATGTTGAAGGCATCAACAAATAGATCTCACCTTTTTTTTTTTTTTTGGTACTAGATACTGTCCTTTTATAATGCAAAAAGGTGGTCATTTGTAAAACAACTAGCCCCCAGACCCACCCACATAGCAAAATAAATACAAAATACTTTGTGAAGTTGGAATTCCAAGTAAGCACAAATCCTTTGGCACAAATACATTTCAAATGGCATACTTACTTGAATATAACTGTTCATACCATATAGTGCCATGCGCCCTTCATCCCGGTTGCTGGTCACTATCTTGTCCTTGTCAGGTTTGCTTGTTCCTTTAGCTGCATCACACAGCAGTGGTTTTGAACATGGTGTCTCTGGGCCTGGTGCTGACTAGACATGGGGATTCTCAAGATCCACTCGAGACCGTGAGACCTAGCAGTCTATATTTGAATAGTCTCCCAACCAGGCAGTTCTGGTGCATCCTAAGGTTAAGAACCACTATTACAGAGTGTTTGGCTCTCAGCGTTTTGGAGATTTGCTTATTTTAAACAGAGAGAAGCTGTTCAGGGAAGTGGTAAGAATGAGTCTCACTCTGTTGAGTGAAATCCAGATCTGTATCTTATGAGCAGTGTGGTCTTGGTTAAGTTACCTAACCTCTTAATTTCCCTGTCTGTGAAATGGGTACAATCGCACCTACCTCTTAGGGTTGTCCTGAGAGTTGGATGACCTGGCTCATGATAAGCTCTTGGAACAGTATCAGCTCAAAGCAAGATCTCAGCAGTTACTTATCACCACATTCTTCCTGGATGCACCAGAAGTCAACAGCTGGTAGTCTCTTTGAAAAAGCTTGTAGTTCTTCAGAACCATGCCAAGGAAGTTTGCCTACTCTGACATTAAAATCCATTGGCTTGTTTTGAATGTCAGCTCTCTGATAGATGTATGATTTTCTGACACCATACACTGGTCATTTGGAAATGGTAATTCGTCAAGTTTTGAAGGTCTTCTAAATGTTGGTATGTTTTATTATATGATGTGAAAACATCATATTTGTTATGATCCTCAGAAATCATATCAGAAAAGCACTCTAGACACAGGGAAGTTCTCAGACTCAAAGAAATAGGCAA
Organism: Alexandromys fortis; assembly: GCF_014885135.2. NCBI lineage: Eukaryota > Metazoa > Chordata > Mammalia > Rodentia > Cricetidae > Alexandromys > Alexandromys fortis. The sequence goes on along the minus strand of NW_026067976.1, from coordinate 1,526,218 downwards.
GTTTTTTTCCTGAAAATTTAATTTTTATTAGAAGATTTAACTATAGGCATAAATACTATGAAGTATTTTTCTTGGGGTGCTGGGCTCATTTCTTTGAGTTTTTAATAAAATAGTCTATCTAGTAGACAGTTAAAATAGCCAGAGTTGGTCATCATTCCTTCATGGAATTAGTGCCCCATATAGAACTATTTCAGCTCTCAACTCGGCCTTACCAGTGTTTCTCCTTGATCCAACTATGACACTAGGTAGGGAACATAGCGGAATCTTTATGCATGTCTTCCTGGTTGGTTTTTTATTGTTTACATAAGTATAACTGCAATCTCAATTTATTTATTTTATATAGAGAGGTGTTTTATCTGTGTCTATAATCTGTGTATCATGTGTGTGCCTGGTGCCCATAGAAGCCAGAAGAGTGTCAGATCCCTTAGGACTGGAGTTATAGATGGTTGTAAACCACCGTGTGAGTGCTGGGACTTGTAATGGTGTCTGGAAGAATAGCAGATGCTTTTAGCCTTTGATCTACGTCTCATGTACCTCATAAATGGATTTAAAAAATAAGCGGTATTAAAAATGAAATGGGCAACTCGGTGGTGGTGGCGCACGCCTTTAATCCCAACACATGGGAGGCAGAGGCAGGCGGATAACTGTGAGTTCAAGGCCAGCCTGGTCTACAAGAGCTAGTTCCATGACAGCTAGGGCTATTACACAAAGAAACCCTGTCTCAAAAAAAAAAAAAAAAAACCTCCAGAATTCTGTGTCATATTTTTAAAACTGCTGCACTAAATATATATTAAGTGTTTAAATTGGTATTTGGAACATGGTAAGGATATAGCATGTGTTATATTATTATTGTGTATGCTTACTTGCCCACCTCTAAACACAATTATGGTTTTCATGAAAAGACAAAAATATGGCATCTCAGCTCTCTCCTGAATGCGCAGGCAGCTAGGCTCCGCAATAGACAATGGATAGAAAATAACATCGAGCTCATGGTTCCTGACTGCCTCTGCCTTGGGGTTCTCCTGACTTACAAATAACTGAACAATTGTCGTCCGACCCCCCCCCCCCCCAGGACAACATAGAAAAGGCTGCCTTTGTCAAATTGTACTTGGTCTCTCAAGGCCGACTCCCCTTGATGAGCCTAATGGATCTGATCACGGCTGCCATGCGGCACCATGAGAAACAGACTCTGGCCTGGATGATTCTGCACTGCCTTTACCAGGCACGCATTGTGAGCCATGCCAACACAGGTGAGGACAGAAACGGTGGCCTGCTGTCTCTCTTCCGCTGCATGCGTCTCCTCAACTTAAAAGCTAACTTGTGTGCTCAGGGTTCATGATGTGAAATTCCCAAATGATCAGTAAAGATACTATGGAACAGAAAAACTAGCTTGTTTGCTGAAGGCGGTTTGGCCTTCCCCCAGATGAATGGTGTCTTCAGTGGGTGATAAGTTGTGGCTCATACCATCTAGTTCTTAGATATAGGAATGAATTCTTTTGAAGATTTTCATATTGTTTGTGTTCGTCTAGACCAGGTTCTCAACCAGGGTTGCAACCCTTTTGAGGGTCAAGTACCCCTTTCACAGGGGTCACATATGATATATCCTATATATCAGATATTTATATTATAATTCATAACAGTGGCATAATTACAGTTGTGAAGTAGCAGTGAAAATAGTTTTATTGTTGGGGGTCAGCACAACATGAGGAACTGCATTCAAGAGTCACATCATTAGGAAGGTTGAGAACCACTGCTCTAGACCCTCATGGACACAAACACTAAAGTTGCTTCTGTCAATTTTACTTTAGTTTTCTGAACACACAGATGGGAATTGATTCTGCCTGATGATAGAAAATGTTTTTTTTGGGGGGGGGTCTATTTAATTAAGAGTCATAAAGGGAAACAAGCAAAGTTAAGTAGTCTATGTGAAAAGACTTCTCAGGCTTTCTTTTTTCTCAAAGAGATCTAAGTGTTAGGATTAAAGGTGTGTACTGCCATGCCGGGCATGTTTTGCTTATAGAGCATTTTAGACATTGGACGGTAAGAGCCTCCAGACAATGGAACTTGCTCTTGGCATCTCTGACCTTGGCTGTATGTTTATTAGGTCAGTTGATACATTGCGATTGTGCAGTTTGCTTATTTGCCTTACTGTCTAAGTACTAAAAACATGACCTTTTTTAATTTAAGTAAATATATTTTATGTATTATTGGCGTGCACGTGTGTGTGTGTGTGTTTGCACGTGTGCACTATGGTATATGTGTGGAGCTTAGAGGACAACTCTGGGTCTTTCTTTTGACTGTAGGTTCCACAGATCAAGCTCAGATCATCAGGCTTTCCTGGCAGGCACATTCACATTGATAAAAATGCTTAGAATATACTGGGTCTGTCTGATGTTACTTTTGGTTCTGATGAGCCTACTTGCAAAAGTAGTTCTCCTTTCCTCTCACTAAGTCCTTAGGACCTCCCTAAGTAGTTTTTCCTGTGCTGGAAACCCTCATTTAAAAACAAAAAAAGATCATTTATCAATGTCTATACTGACATTTCTTCTCCAGTTTCCCTACCGTGGCTGGCTGGTGATTCTCTTTTTATGTCTCTGGGATGGGCTTCTATTACTCTGCTGTATTGAGAACAGGAGAGCAGAGGAAGACTGTAAAACAGCTAAGGACCACGATGCAGTGTTACTGCCTAGTTGCAGTCCAGATTTCTCCTGAATGCCAGGGGCAGTGACATCTCTAGCACTGCATCTCTTACAGTGATGATGGTTACTGCTGATGTGTTTCAGGCGTGTTGAAGAGACTGGAGTGGCTCCTGGAGCTGATGGGTTACATGAGAAACCTTGGGTACCAACCAGCGTCTGACCAGAGTGTGGCTCTCCATGAGGTACATACAGAAGCAGCGGACTTACCTTAAAATGTAAAGTTTATATTTTCTTTCCCAAAAAAGACTCAGTGGCTGTCTTCACTGCTGTAGCAAATACGTGAGGTCATCAGCTCACAAAGTGAAAACATTCATTTGGTTCACACTTTGGGGTTCTCGCACAGGATCTACGGATCCCATAGTTTCGAACTTGTGAAGTGACACATCATGGAAGGAGAGTATTGCTGACCCAGATCTCAGACCCGTAGTTCTTTCAGGTCACCCCCCCCCCAAAGATCTCCCACTAGTTACCACCTCCATGGGGTCTCCTGCTCAACCTGGAAGCCAGGGCCTCTGGGGTCACCCAAGACTCAATATGGAACTCACTCTCCACAGGGTCTCCTACCTTCCAATAGCACCACCCTGGGGACTCAGACTGGAAGTCTTTGGGGTCACCCAAGACCCAATATCAAGCACATTCTCACAGCTTTTCTTCTGTTTGCTATGAGAAACACTGGAAATGTCACAAGGAAGCAATGACTCTTGCCATGTTTCTGGAGATTCTCAGGACTGTCTTTTGAGATTTTTTTTTTTTTTTTTTTTTTTTTTTGGCCATTCCAGAACTCACTCTGTAGACCAGGCTGGCCTTAAACTCAGGGATCTGTCTGCCTCTGTGTCCTAAGTGCTGAGATTAAAGGGGTGTCCCCCTCCACCCCACTCTGGCAAGAAATACTTTTAACAAAACATGTTCTTTGATTCAGAAGACCTCTAGTTAGAAAGAGGGTTCTCATACAGTTTGTGGGGGAATGCCAGGCTCAGACCTCTTCTCTGCACACATGTGACTAAAAATACCTAGGATGAAGAGATTCCTGAAGTGTGTGCCAACACCTGCATGCAGCATGTGGAGTAGGATTTCATCACATCTTCAGCATGACCTATGATACCCCCAAAGAAAAGGCCTCTTGTAATGGGTAGTTGTAAAAACACCCAATAAGACAAACATAGCTCTTTCCCCACTTTTTCTTCTTAATTTTCCTTGGAGGCATTCTTCCTGGTTGAGAATAATTTAAATAGCCTGATATGTTCTTTGAAATCCTGTACCATTTGTCTCAAGAGTTGTGTATCTTTTTGAAGTTATTAATTTTTTGCTTGTTTTTTGAGACATGGTTTCTCTGTGTAGCCCTGGCTGTCCTGGAATTCACTATTTAGACCAGGCTGGCTTCAAAATTCACAAAAATCCATCTGCCTCTCCCTCCTGAGTGCTGGGATTAGAGGCATGTGCCACCTGAATTTATTAAAATTTTAATTCATCAGTTTGGATCTTGAGAAACTGAAAAATACTTTAAAAAAACTTTTTGGCTAATGCAGTCTCTTTCTTACTTCCTGAGCTTTTATTAACTTTCTGTTTATCTTACAAAAATCTCAAAATACTTAGCATGCAAATTAGCTGGTTAAAGTATAATTGAAATCACAGTAATTCAGCATCTTGGAAGTGTCCCCATTGCCATGTCTAAGTTTTTTACAAGTATCTAGTGTAGTCTGAAGGCGGATAGATTCCAGACAGATTTTTTTTTAATGCCTAAAGATAAACTTTTTATTGTTTAAAAATAACATCGAATGTTTCATATTCTTAAAAATCAGTTTTGTCCATATAATAAATATCTTTCTTAAGTTTATCTAGCTCTTTAAAACACCAGAAATGGTGACGTATTTAGATCTTGATATGATTAAGAATAAATTATATTTCTCCTGAAGTGTTGGAGGAATGATCCACCTCACAGACGGGAAAGTCAAGGAACCTTCCGAAGCACAGTGAGGCTCTGCAGTCAGCATGGAGCTGAGTTTGCTCTTGAGGGTAGTTCCTCTTCTGGGGCCGCAGTGAGAGAAGGGGAAGACGGCCTTGCATCACGGTGGAGGCTGTGTTCGTGAACCTGTATCACTCCGAATAGAACATGAGCTCACGTTACTTCTATTTCCTTAACAGGCTTTGGACTTCTTGCTGCTGATATTTGCAGCTGCGGTGATGGCGTGGGCAGACCATGAGGCCCCACTTCTCCTTGGCCTCAGTGCCAGTTGGTTGCCATGGCATCGGGAGAATGGCGCTAGTGGGCCAGCAACAGCCTTGCTTGGCAGGAGTCCGATGCATAGAGTGACCATGCAGGAGGTTCTCACTTCCCTTCCCAGTAGCATGCTACTGCTGCTACAGAAAGAGCCGTGGAAGGAACAGACCCAGAAGGTGAGGGGTGGCAGCTGCCTGCTTAGCAGGGCAGGCAGGCTTTTGTCTCCAGCTCTCACTGCTGTAGGATGGAAGTGGGAATTAAATAAAGCTTGGATCGCACCAAAGGCTTTCATACATAGCCCCAAGTATCACTTTATGCCATGTCCTGCAGACCGAGGCCAGCAAAAGCTCGTGGTATCTGTTGTCTAGAGACAACAGCAACTCCTTTATGGTGAGGGGCAGCTAGAGATAAAGCCTGTGTCTCCATTCATTATTGAGGGCACACGCGCTCTTGATCCTAGGTGGAAAGGATGCTTTTACCTCCAGTCCTTGAAGTCAGGCAGACGAAATCAAGATTTGGGATGGTTTGCTGTGTGGAAAAGAGACAGACGCATGTCCAGGGGAGGCTCAGAACATTCTAGAGGAAGTGTAGGTCTAGAGTGAGTAGCTCTCTTACTGTAACACAGCAAAGGGCCCATTTGGCTTATTCCTTTTTTTTTTTAATTTGAGACAGGGTTTCTCTGTAGCTTTGGAGCCTGTCCTGGAACTAGCTCTGTAGACCAGACTGGCTTTGAACTCCCAGAGATCTACCTGCCTCTGCCTCCCAAGTGCTGGGATTAAAGGTGTGCGCCACCACCACCCGGCTTTATTCTTTTTTTTTCCTTCTTTTTTTTTTTTTTTTTTTTTTTAAAGCAGGGTTTCTCGTAAAGCTTTGGAGCCTGTCCTGGCACTTGCTCTGTAGACCAGGCTGGCCGCGAACTCATGGAGATCCGCCTGCCTCTGCCTTGCAGGTGCTTTGATTAAAGGTGTGCACCACTGCCAGCTTCCATTTGGCTTATTTTATCTCACAGAGCCACTATGTGTACCTGCCGTAGCTGGCCTGTTCTAGAGCCTGATCAGGGTTTTATTACAGCCCTATCCCATCACCTCTGACCTCAGGAAAGCCTGTGTCCTAGGAAGCACTTTGGGATTTAGTCCTCCAGTGAGCAAACTCAGCAGAACACAGGGGACCATTGTCTCCTTTGCTCGGCTTTATCTGGCTCCATCCCGTCTTTAATACAACTAATTGGAAGATCCTTTTTTGAATCCCATTTGATCAAAACTCGATTCTTATGATGTTGAAAGCTTTAAGCTAATGCTTGGTTGCTTATTTTTAAGATATGAACATTAATCCTTAAAAGCATTCTGAACCATGAACTCGGCCTTAGCTACGCCTAACCTGCACTGAGCGTCTCAGCTGAAAGGCCTTTCACAGTTAAGTCAGATAAGATTAGGAGGCTGCCCCAAGCTTTGCAGTTTTTGTTCTACCAAATAAGTGCTCACTGTATTTGGTACACCAAAATAAGTGTAGTCTCTTCTGTTATTTCCAGATTGGGACACTGTTCGCTTTAGATAAAGGATAGACATCTTAGGTTGATTATATATTTGTAGTAACTATTTGTCTGCTAGTAAGTTATTAGACAAGCTGAGGAAGGAAATTTTATGAGCCTATTATCCATAGCCAAAATGCATATGGAACCAGCGAGAGGTAGCATGATGGACAAAAAATAGCTTTGCAGCCAGGTGTAGCTAGGCTCAAATCTTGACTCTGCTGTTCAGAGGGAGGTGGCTTGGGCAAGGTCACTAACCTGGCAGCCTCTCAGGGTGACTAGAGATAATGTTAATGATAAACAGAGTCCTCTGAGCCTAGCTCACTTATATCTGTAGGGGAAATGGGTTAGACTTGGTGAGGCCTTTTGGTTTGGGAGCTGTGTCTTTTGGCCCTGTCTCACCTCTGTACCCCTCCACCCCTCAGTGTTGGTCTTACTTCCCGTCTCATTCCTTCTACTCCAGCCTCAGCAGGAACCGCTAGAAGACTGTTGCCCTTCTTCTCATGTCTGCAGAGCCAAGAGACCACTGATCTCATGCTGATGGTGGTCTCTAACGTCACTAACAATGTTCTTTTTCACCCTAGTTCATTGACTGGCTATTTAGCATCATGGAAATTCCTAACGAAGCCTTTGCAGCAAAGTCTAAGGATCTTCTGAAAGGTATTAATTACTTCATGCTTTATGCCCACCATGGGGTAAACCACCCATTGCTGGCCGTGATGTGGAAGAGCATAGTTGGACACATGGTTTCAAAAAAATGTCCTTAATGTGACCTTGCAAGTCAGAAAAATGGGTTAAAAAGGAGGATTAGTGCCTTTAAACTTAACTTTTAGATAAGTGTACCAGGTATTTTATTACAATAGTAAAATAGTTAAAATTTATAAAATTCAAGAAAGTAAAAATACAGTGAGCAGAAATTCAGACAGAGTTCTGGAGACAGCTTTGATGCCTTCCTAGGACTCAGCATCTTTGTGATCTGGAACAGCTGAGAAAGTGCAGTAGACAGTTCTGGTTTCACCTTTCGTGGTTTAGAATTATTTTTAAATTCTAAAATGAATTCTTCCACTGGCTTCTAGTAATAGTCGGTGCTGCTTAGGGAACTAGGCATCCAGGGTTTCCCTGTTTTATACTTCTCCATGGACTGTCACACTATGACTGTAGGAAACCCCAAGTGTAGAAGATCTTTCTGAAAGTTTTATAGAGTCCTAAACTCAGACACGAGGTGTGATTTGGCCATCAGTCTCCTGATCTGAGATAGCTTGAACTTGTCACCTATGTCCTGGGTTCTGGACATAGCCAGTGGCTACTGCATTGTCATAAGACATAGATTGAGAAGTGCCGTTCCATTGGCCTACCCTGTGGTGATTATCTAGCTTGGAATATACTCATATTTTACTTTAAGGAAGGTATAATAATATTATTACTAAACAACCAAGAATTATGGGTGAACAGGAAGCATGCAGATGGGGGTCAGTGCCTAATGTGGTTCTCATACAGCACAGGGCTTCATTGCAAGTCAGGGCTGTGATGAAGATATTTCACTTTATCCATTCCTAGGGAGCTGGCAATAAGAGTCCCTCTGTCTGTGTGCTGCAGGGAGTCTGGGCTGGTGATTGATTCAAACATATGCTGCAGTTACAAAGCTAACAACTGATATCAATAAAGACAACATCACTTGGCTTAAGGGATCACACTTTTACTAGATCACTTGGCTTACTGGATTGACCTGGGTGCCCTACATTCCTTCGCATTCTCTCCTTTTACATAATATCTGAATATATTAATATGCTAGAATAAGACAAGAAATATGTACTAATTACTAAAAGATATAATTCCGAATTTCTCTACTTTAAGTTGCTTCTTGGGTCCCATAACACAATAGGAAATACATACCTTACAGACATATGTCTACGTAAAATTTAGTGTAGTATACTTGCTTCATTGAGCACATGAACTCAGCCTTATTATAGGTGTGGAGGTTTTTTTTAAGCATTTAATGGAGATAATTGTGTTCATGTATAATAGAATGCAAATTTAAAATAAATTGTTACAAAGGGAACATACTCATGCAAATAGTAATGCATTAAGAAAAACAGTATCACTAGCATGCCAAAAGTCTATAGTTTTGCAGACTTTCCTATTTACTGATTATAGGCTAACTTTCAAAAAAGAAAAAAAAAAACCCGCCAATTACCTTTGCAATCTGTAAAACCTGTGAGGTTTTTTTTTGGGGGGGGGGGTACTATAAAAATTCTAAATTCTGCCAAGCTTTGAGGGGAATCATTGTTAGTCTTGAAGACTAGTTGGGTGGGGAAGTGCCAAGCTCTGCTCTGACACGTTTGATAAGATGACCTTTTGACACCCAGCACAGCTCTGTCAGATGCATCTGTGTGCTCTGTGCTCTTGTCCTCCTAGCTACCCTCCTGTCCTTGCGGGTTCTGCCGGAGTTTAAGAAGAAGGCTGTGTGGACCAGAGCATATGGTTGGTGACATCCCAGGAGCCAGCAGCATCCCCACTGAATGAGACAGACCAGAGAGACAGAAGGTTTTCGGCACTGGTGACTGAGATTGGTGAGAACTGATCCTCTCAGTTAGAAACCACGAGAAGGTGGCTTCATACTGTGGCCAGAAAAGGGGTGCCTTACTCTGGTACTCTGGGTATTTGAAGCAGAAATAGGAACATGACTTCTGTGTGACCTAAGTTCATTGTAAAAAATTCCTTTTCTTTGTGAAAACTGAATTATATTTTCTCTCCCTTAAATTCTAGTAAAATAATTTTATGAAATTTGTGTAATGCAACCTTTATTTTTATGCCTGTGGTTTGCCGGTGAAAGTGAACCATAGAGGTGTCAAGGGTATGATGATCTATTTCCGTTGTTAGCCACAGAAGAAGTCACTGAGTCAGTGAGTTAGACAGGTTTTATCCTTGCTGATAAAGCACACTTAAGAGAACTGCTATGCACATTCAGATCGCTAGGCGTGACACCCACTGGTACCCAGGTTAGGTTCCTCAGTGACAGACAGGTGTAACTCCTGTGCTTGGTTGTTATGCGTCCAAGTGAACTCATATCTACTTCACAGTAGCAGTAGCCGCAAAGGAGACTGTGAGTTCACAAAGAAATCCAAGGTAGGTCTGATGAATCCCGTGATGCTGATCCATTCCTCTGGAGATGGTGCATCCTACTTGGCAAGGTGTCTGACAGCAACCTCAAAGGTAAAGAAAGCAGCACCATGGGAGAAGCAGCACCGTGAGGACTCTAGAAGCCATGTAACTCTCTGAACAAGTATCTGGTCCCTGGCAGGTGGGATACACTCGGTGACAAGGCCTACGTCACAGGGGAGGCAGCCCCGAGCAAACCATCTGAACTAAGTTTCCGCAGTAGAAAGATGATAGGATGTTAGACAAGCAAAAACAGATAGCTGTGTCCTCAGGAGATATCACCCATTTTATAACTCTCCGCTCCTTTCACCAGAGTGATCCGCGGCCTAAAGGTTTGAGAGATATCACAAGTCTAGGCTAATGCAGTGGCTAGAAACTCAGGCAGCATTTTAATTTTGTCCTAATTATTGTGACTTCACATGGGCTCAGTCTGCAACCAGTCATATGAATGTACAAACAGGTAATCATTGGGAAGAAAAGTCATGACACTGAACACCAGGTGTTTTTGCATCTGCCACGCACAGTGCCTGGGGGCTTCACAAACACCACACAACTTCTACTACTCAGAGGTGGCACGTATCTCCTCGTCCCAAAGTGCACCTGGCACGTTCAAAGTAGCACTACTAATTTTATTTTCCAGATATATAATCTCTTTACAAGTTAGACTACAAGGAAATAAGTTTAAGCCAAGGGAGAACGAAGTGATAATGATTTATACCAGCCTTTTTCTCGTCCCATGTGTAATAGAGACTGAAAGACTTCTAGCATTTACTGTTGGGTGCCAGACAGTCAGTACACTAGACTTTTCATTTGGCTTAGCTTGTTTGAAGTCTTGCAACAATGCCCAGGGAATACTGTTTTCTATTTTAAGATGGAGCAAAAATATTTAGTAAGTGGGAGAGTTTTGCCTAAAAGCAAGGTCCTAGAGCCTAGATCCAAAGCTATTGCTACTGCATCAGACACCTTGGCTCCCACTTTAAGGTGCAGATCTGCTAAGAGAAACACCAGGCTGTTGGCACTGGGAAGCTTGAGCCTAGTGGAGCAAGCCAAGTGTGTCTGCATGCATTAAAGAGCTGTGGATTCCAGGGTACCTTGGAAACACAGGAGACTGAGCCCTGAAGAGGAAGTGGGCACTGGAGACATCGTGAATCAGCAACCAAGCATTTGCTGATGCCCAGGAAAGGAAGAATCTGCCTAGACTTCAAATTTCAGATTTCTCGTGTCTTTTCAGCCTGATTTCTTTTCAAACCTGGTATTTCCTCCTGTCCTTCACAGGAAAACAGAAGTTTACAAAAAGAAGGAAACAGAATAATCTCCAGTCTCCTCTTTTCTAGTTCTTTCTGTTTTGATCAGTCATGGATGGAAGTCATGAGGTTTTCTGCCTATGGACCTCTAAGGATTCTAAATTGGTAGCTCTAAAGATTAAACTCAAAGGTAGGCCAACGAAATAATAGCCTCTCTCCTGGTTACCTGTATGACCCCCAAATAAGAGTTAAATTGTTCTATCACAATGTGCCACTTTGTTTGACACAAGCAAGCTGCTGTTTCTTTTTTAGACCATGTTCTTAACTACACAAAGGAGTCTTGGTTTCAAGTTCTCTCTTGTCAGCTTTTGAAAACAGGAGTTGCCAAGACGAATAGTATTTGGGGATGCACCAGTGTAGGGTTGACGCTACATTGTACCTCAAGAAATATCCAAACACAGATTGGATTTGGAAAGTGTGCATTTGGCAAAGATGTGGGTATCCATGCAATTGTCTAAAATCATGTTACAGTCATAATTTAATAGCCCCATGGTACCCAAGGGGCTGCTAAAAACATTTTATGACTTGAATTAGTAATGTTAACATTAAGTAGAGGATGGAAGAGTTTTAAGATGCTAATGTCACCTTTTAAGGTTTGGTAAAGGTGATTGTAGTCAAAGCTGAGGAAGAAAAGACATCTGGAGTGGAAGCCCCATTTTTCTTAGGGAACTCGTCATCATAAAAATTAGGGCTAATAAGTTGCCCCTGCGTAACTTAGGAGGCAACTCTGATCATCTTTTGGAGATAAATCAAAGAGTTCAAGTTCCAAGAAGTCCAACTGTCTTCCTATTTCTGTTAGCTACAGCTCAAACTGGCAGTGTTCCTGTTAGAGCAGCTGATGAGATCTACAGTTCACATCTACACTAATCTTACTGAACTGGCTAGCATCTTGCTCTTGGATGTCCAAGCCTCTAGAACTGTAAAACGTAAATTTCTGTAGTTTTGACAACCAAGCCCTGTGGGAGGGGGTGCACTTTGTGACACAGCAACAGCCTGAGCTAAGACACAGAAGATATTTGATAGGTATCTAAGTATACGTATTGCTCAAGCTGCTTGGCTCTAAGGGCCGGGGCATTTGTCTATAGAGTATCTAAGTCTATGTAATGCTAAAGGTGATTGGCTCTAAAGGCAGGGCATTTGTCTATAGAGTATCTAAGTATGTGTAATGCTCAAGCTGCTTGGCTCTAAGGGTGGGGCATTTGTCTATAAAGTATGTTATCCTAGGATTAAAGAGGATACTTTACAGCGTTCCCTTCCTATAAATCTGCTAGTTGTGATTGCAGAAGTTAATCAATTGGTTTCTCAAGTCAATTGAGCTTACTCCACTGAATCTATTTCTCATCAACTTCACACAGAAACATTTAGACCTCACACTGTGTGAAGTCCACAGACCTGGTGCAGCAAGGTGTGCTGTGCCTATGGAAGATGTGTTCATAAGGCACGGTCGAGGCGGAACAGAATATGTGATGCCTGCAGGAATCCATGTAATAGATTGTTGTCGAGTTCTCAGTTCTCTTTCTCTAGCATATGCCCAGGGCTGTATCTGCTGCAGGGTGACCCATAGCCCGTCTTCTGTCTTGTGTGATGGGCAGGAACGAAGCCTCACATTTTCTTCTGTTTGACAGAGAAGACTTTGAGGACATCTTTTCTTTCTGTGTAAAGATGGCTGTAGGTGAAATACATTCCTACGGTGCAAAAGGAAGTGAGGTGGGTTAACCATTCCTTTGAAAAGGTCTGCGGTTTTAGGACACAGGCAGGGGGCTGCTTGCATTCTGGGAGCTACACAGTTGCAAGGGAGGCTCAAGAAGAGCAATGAAGAACCATCCAGATTGTATGTAGAAGGAATGCAAGCAAACTCTTCTGTCCAACTGACTCTACTGCAGGCTAGCCCACCCCTCCCCCTCTTCTTTAGTAGCTTTTCCTACTGCCTCTGAACAGTCTGCTTTTCTTCTTCATACTTGTGCGGTATTCTTACACTTGGAAGCTGCTGCCTCGCAGACACGATTAGTATCTTGATAAGCTATGAGGGGTGGAGTAAATCATAGAAGTCTTTCCCCCAGTTTCTTGGAAAACAATGTTAGTAAGTTTGTGCAAATATAATTTTCTATTAGCCCACACTACATTTGAGTAAATTACTCTTAAATAGCTCCACTCCTTGATTGCATATCTCCTACATACGTTACTGTAGTACATTAGTGGGTTCGGTGTGGTTATTTCCACACATAACACATGACATGCAATGATCAAATCTCACCTCCCTTCTGCCATTCTCCCAGCCCCTCATAATCACAATTCAAGTATCATGTCAATTTTTAAATTTTCACATGTAAGAGAGAACACTCTGGCTTGCTAACATGCCCTCCATTTCCATCCAATGTCCTAGAATAACAGGAATTATTTTTGCTGGCTAAGTGTCCCACTGTGTGATCAAGCATGATATTTTCTCTATCCATCCATGTGGGCTGACTCGTGGGCTGGTTCCTTATCTTCCTGTTGTAAATAGTGCCACAAATATCACGGGTATGCCTTCTCTCTCCCGGGCTGCTAGCTCCACTTCCTTCTGTCCTCTGAGGGGCAGCTGGATCATACGGTAGCTCTATTTTTAGACTTTTTGCAGAACTTCCACACTGCTGCAGTAGTAGCCACACTAATTTGCATTCCCCACAACTATAGTAGTTTCTTTTTCTCCATATCCTCACTAGCATTTGTTTTTGTTGTTGTTTGATTGGTAACCGCCAGTCTGCCTGGACTGAAATGGTAGTTCACTGATTGTGTTTCCCTGATGGTTAATAAAAGGAAAAGTATTTTTCATAGTAATTGACTGTTTAAACATATCCTTTATAAGTCTACTCAAATCACAAACACATTTTCTATTTGTATTACTTATTTCGTATTAATTTTTTTAAGGTCTCTATCTCCTGAGTAGTTGGCGACAGTTTTCCTCCTCTCTGTACGTTGTCCCTTTGCTCTTTTATTTGGTCTGCTGTGTAGAAGCTTTCTAATCTAATTCATTTCATTAATCTCATTAATTCTTCCTTGTGTTTCCTGACCTCTTGACATCTCATTCAAAGAATTATCGTGTGTACCATATTTTTAAGTCTCCCACTGATACTTTCAGAGTTTTGGGTCTTACATTAAAGTATTTGATAGTTTTGAATTCTTTCTGTGTAAGGTGAGGGTCAGGCCATGTGTCAGTCTTTTGCATGTGTATCTTTTGTTCTCCCAGCACCATGTGTTTCTCTCATTGTTATTGTTGTCATGTTTATTTTGGTCTTTTATGCCAGTGCTATCCTGCTTATTACTGAGCCTCGTGTCTTGCAGTTGGGTATTGAGATACCTCCAGCTTTGTTCTTTCTGCTTTAGGGTATGGGGCTTACATACTAATGTTATGGGTTTTATTGTTGTTATGTGAAGCATGTTATTTGTTGTTTTATTCCTTTTAAAATTATTTTCTTAAAAGCGTATGTGTGAGCATGTGTTTATGGTACTGCACATGTGGTATGCCGGTGTGTATGCCACGTGTGCAAATGTAGTGGCCAGAGGAAGACATAGCTCTTGGCTGTGCCACTCCCTGCCTTATTCCACTGAGGCAGGGTCTCAGTGAACCTGGAGCTGGGCTAGCAGCCAACGAGCCCCAGCAATTCTCTTGTTTCTACCTCCTACAGCCCCAGAGCTATAGGTATGTGGCCACATCTAGCTTTTTGGTGGGTGCTGGGGATTCAAATTCAGGTCCACATGCTTGTGTAGCACAGCTCTTACCACTGAGTGGTGATCTCGGTCCTCAAAATGTCAACAGAGTTTTGATGGAGATTGCATTGAATCCGTAGATCACTTTGAGTGATATGGACATTTAATGATTGCTGCCAATCCATGAAAACTGGCAACCTTTGGGGGCTGGAGACATGGTTCAGAGGTTAAGAGCATTGCCTGCTCTTCTAAAGGTCCTGAGTTCAATTCCCAGCAACCACATGGTGGCTCACAACCATCTGTAATAGGGTCTGGTGCCCTCTTCTGGCCTGCAGGCATGGACACAGACAGAATATTGTATACATAATAAATAAATAAATGTTAAAAAAAAAACTGGCAATCTTTTCACCTTTTAGTGTCTTCAGGCTCTCTCCCCAGTGC
>NW_026067976.1:1487821-1508962 GCF_014885135.2 Alexandromys fortis | reverse complement strand
AGAGAGAGAGAGAGAGAGAGAGAGAGAGAGAGATACACACACACACACACACACACACACACACACACACAGAGAGAGAGAGAGAGAGAATAGACCAGGCTGGCCTCAAACTAACAGTGATCTCCCTGCCTCTGCCTCTCAAGTGCTGGAATTAAAAGCGTGTGTCACTGAAGCCTGGCTCAAGTGTAACTTTTGTGTGTATAAGTGTTTCATCTGCATGTATATATGTGCACCACACACGTGCCTGCTGCCAGAAGAGAGGGTGTGGATCTCCTGGAACTGAAATCATGATGGTTCTGAGCAGCTCTATGGGGACTGGAAACTGAACCCAGGTCCTGTGTAAGAGCAGCAAGTGCGCTCTTAAGCACGGTGCCGTCAATCCACTCCCTCCCCACAACTTAAGTTTTTGTTCTTAGTTTTCCTTGAGCCTTTATCACCAACTTCCTGTTTGCCTGCTAGGGAGTGCTAGCATATAAAGCCAAACAGAGGAAAATGGGTATAAATGAAAAAAGTAAAAAATAGGTATTGCTTCCTTTCAGTCCCCTCACACTTAGCCATCTGCTTTAGTCAGTGGCAGTATAAACCCCAAGAAGAAATCAAAAACAAAATCCACTTACCTATGAAGAGCATCATGAGATACAGCTTCAGCACGTAAGGCAAACAGGTGGATATGTCGAATGGCAGCACAGAGGAGTTGGAGCCAAACGACTCAAAATAAGGCAGTGACTGATAGATGGTAAATGCTGTTTAAAGAGAACAAAGATGGTGAAGATTCTCCTACGAGTTACAGATGTGTGTGCTTGTGCAGCTTCAGTGAAGGAGCTTTGGAGTCAGCAATGACAGCTTTGTGGTGGCTGCTGGATCCTGCAGTTAAAGCTGCAACTTGATGTAGAAGTCTATGGGTGCTTTTGTTGCTTAAGTTGTTCTAGCATTCTGAATTAGTAAACTATTGCCCATTGTATACCTGCTGTCAAATCCACACATTTCTTGCTTACATAGAAAGACTGTGTAGCACTTCTTAAAATGATGACTTAAAAGTACAGTTCTCGCCTCGCTCCCAAATAGGGAGACAGTCAGGTATGGGAAGCGCTACGTAATTTTCCCCTTGGCATGAGATGAAACACGTTTAACAGCGGAGACTCTGAGAGGCTCTGCAGTGATGAAACAGACCTCCCATCATGTCACGACTGGCCTGAGAACGGCTTCTTTCTCTTCAGCCCTAGAAGTACTTAGCACGAACCTGGAGCAACTCTGAGAAATGTTGACGTAAATTAGTCTGTGGGACAAGGCTAGTGTAGTGTTACAAATAAAGGATCCAAATACAAATAGAGGACCCATAAATAATATTTCATGCAGTAAAATGACATGCTGTAGTTATCTAAGCTGCTGCCACCTGGGGAAGTGAAGTAAATGTACTTAGATTTTTTTATTTTATGTGTATTACTGTCTTGCCTGCATGTCTGTAAGTACACTACATGCATGCAGTACCCATGGATGCCAGAAGAGGGTGGTGGATCCTCTGGGACTGAAAATACAAACAATTGTTAACTGCCACGTGGGTGCTGAGAACTGAACCTGGGACTTCTAGAAAAGCAGCCTCTGTTCTTAGCTGCCAGGCCAACTCTCCGGCCTTGTGGTGCACTCTTTTTACAGTTCCCTATTAGTCTGGAGTTGCTTCAAAATAAAAAGTGGTTGCAATGTGATAAATTCAGTCAGTAGCCGAAGCAGATAGATAGGGATGAGTGGCATTGGTGCAGTACTTCCAAAGGACACCACACACGCCATTAAGTTTAACAAGGGTGGTCTCCAAGTCTCCAGCATTCTGACATAGAAGTGATTGCTTGGATATTTATATGAGCTTTGTTAATTTGTTGCATTTTCCAGACATGGAAAATACAGCTTTAAAATGAAGAGTTATTAACTTTATTAAAAGTTAAGTAGATTTCCTTCCCTGTCTGGTTTTATACTCTGGAACAGTTGACATATACAAAGGATAGATCACAGGCCCCTTCTTCACTGTCTGGGCTTAGTAAAGGTCACAGGCCCCCCTTCTGCACTGTCTGGGGTTAGTCCTCACCAACACTGGGTTGTCTGTTTGCCTGGGTTTTCTTCTGCTGATGCTTTGGGGAGAGTAAGACTGTAGGCTAGTAAAAGAAAAACAACTTCCCTCAAAAGGAAAAGGCTTAGAATTCTGAACACCAAGAATAGAAATGTTTCTTGTATACTTATTCTTCCTCATTTTTAGAAAGCGAGTCCATTATATAGTCTTTAGAAAACACTTATTTTGCAAGTATAGTTTTAATTAACAAGTCATAGTGTATATATTTATGGATAATGGTGCGATGTTTTGATATATGTAGCAGTGCTGAATGATGAAATCTAGTATTCATCATCTCATTGTTGTATGAGGTAACTGAATCTACTCAGTTTAAATAAATGTACACTATTATTAACTTACATCGTCGTACATCTTACAATTGTATTTCTCCTGATGTCAACCTCTTATCCTTTCCAGCATCCAATCCTTTTATGTTCTTTCTAGTATTTCCATATGTCAATGCAAATCAGTGCACTTAGCAAATCTTCCATGAACGAGGGATTTCATTCTTAAAGAGTGGATGGCTGAGTTTGTTGTTGTTGTTGCTTTTAATGCTTTGTAAAATATTATTCTCTAGATTCTCAATATAGTATATTCCAAATTTTAACAATTAATTTTAAAAACAAAAGAAAAATTAAAATCCTGATTTATTGTCTCTAGTCATGAGTAAATAGAAAAACGTGTGTGGTTTTCGTCTCTGTACCAGGCCTCATTTCCTTGTGGCTATTATTGACAACAGCGTTCTCTTCGTAATGTCTTTCTTTGCCTGTAGTTACTTTAACATGCTTTTTGCATTATTTAAAATCTTTAATCTTGACTTTCAGAAGAAACTCCCCCCGCCTGTCAGATCCACTACTGGGGGAGTGTTTGTTCTTTGCTTAGCCTCGAGTTCTTTGAAAACTGCTCACTTTGGTTATTTAATTTTGCTTTATTAGAAGAGTCAGTGGTTGATCTCCTGTTTGTTGGGCATGTATGCTGATGTGTGTGTGAGAACGGAAAGAAGCGGGATACCAGACTGACTCCTGTGTACACATGGAACCTGTTCAATGAGGGACATGGACATGTAACCAAGAATCACACAGTGTCTAGTTGCAGCTGAGATGTTCCCTATAAAATAATAATCCCTGGTGCTGTACTGGGAAACCACCTTAGCTGAAAAGTTGGCGGCATCCCTCTGAAGGCGGAGACTCGTGCGAGGGTGGCCAAATGGTCACTGGCAGAAGAAGGACGTTTAGGAGGTGGTGAGAAGCACTCTAGCCAGAGATGACCGAATTTCTAAATATTAAAAAATTAAACTCTATCTTCGTTACATATTAAACCCAGTTTGGAGTTTGGGAGGTGAAATGAGTTGCCCAGACTCATACTTAATGAAGGTAAGGACCTGGACATGGATGCTTGTTTCTAGCCCAGTATGGCCACCTCTACCTTGAACCTTAGTAAGTTCTCTCTCTCTCTCACCATTCCTTCTTCCCTCCTCCCTCTCCCCTCCCCTTCTCCCCTTCTCTCCTCTCCTTCTCAATCTTTGAGGCAGGGTCTGCCTGTTTATCCTTGGCTGTCCTGGATCTGTGTAGACCAGGCTGACCTTGGTGTTTCTGCCCCCAGGGTTACAGGTGCACACCACCACACCCCACTGAGCTGTGCTTCTTAATGGTTTCTTTGCAGCAAGGAAATAGACTGGGGAAGATATCAGTAAGCCAAGAACTATCAAAAATAAATAGCTGTTTCTTCATCAAAAAAAAATTAGTGAGCAGTTTGAAATCAATGGCTTATATGAGTCAGAACTGTAACGCAGGACTCTTACCTTCGGCAAGAACACACAGAGGGTAAATTGGCATCCACAGCGTTTGACTGAGCCATGTCAAGATAGTGTAAGATGTTCCTATGACTGACAGCATGCTGTACGTGTACCTGGAAGGAAATGGGTATCATTTGTATTCATAAGTATCATTTGCTGCTGCTGTCTGAGATAAAGAGAAGAAAATGCCTTCCTACAAATTAAACACTGGAATAAAATTGGAAGTGTGGGAATTACATGCTTTATTTCCTATAATTTAAGCAAGGACAAGGGTGAAAGTGGTGTATTGTGAGGTGGGAAGCCTGTCTCCCTGGCTTATCTCGTTGGGTGGATCATAGATAATTATACAGTTGAACAGAACAAGAATGTAGCTCTTACCTCCTTCCAAGAAATTACAATTATAACCTTCCATGATTAATGACTTCAATTTTCTTTAAAAGCCAAGCTCGTTTTGTGCAGCAACAGCTAGGCTTCTTGAAAAGACAGAGCTATTTGCACATATTGTAAAGGATGAATTTATTAAAACATAACTCCTGAGTTGACACCTACCATTCTCTGTGTCTTTGGCTTTGCCCCATTACACAGTAAGAACTGGCCTTGGGAGCAGGTTTGGGGTGTGGTAGGCCACGTTTAAACCTGCTAGTGCAAAGTATTTGATGTACTTTCATTTATCTGAATAAGCCAGTGGTGTCTACTGATGTAGGTGGGTATACTATATCTGTTGCTTTCATTGGTTAATAAAGAAAACTGCTTGGCCTGATAGGTTAGAACATAGGTAGGTGGGGAAGACAGAACAGAATGCTGGGAGAAAGAAAGCAGTGAGACGGACGCTATAGCTCTCCTCTCCAAGATGGACGCAGGTTAAGATCCTTCCCGTTTAGCCGCCACCTTGTGTTGCTACACAGATTAATAGAAATGGGTTAATCAAGATATGAGGGTTAGCCAGTAAGAGGCTAGAGCTAATGGGCCAAGCAGTGTTTAAAAGAATACAGTTTTCGTGTAATTACTTTTGGGTAAAGCTAGCCGGTGGCCAGGAGCCCTCCCTGGTGGCGGGAAGCAGCCCACCGCTTTTTCTACAGTCTATACTTCAGCAAACCTCAGAATTACCCAGATGGTCTATTGACTCACAAATTACTTTTCCTTTCTTTCCTCTGAATTTAGTTCAGGATCCCAGCCCATGAGATGATACAACTCCCATTCAGGGCAGCTCTTCCTCTGCTGAACTCTGGAATCTTGTGAAACACCCAAAGGTGTGAGCATCTAGTCAGGTTCTCAGTATAGACCAAACAGTAACTAGTAATCTAATTCATCTATTTATTTTCTTTTGTTGCTTGTGGTTTTAGTGTCCTGTCTAGGGGTACATTGCCAAATGTAACTTGATCTGTTGCATGCAGTGTCCAGTTGTCCTGTTACTGTTTAAGATGACGCTTTCCCCCGTTGAATCTCTTAGGACCTTTGTCAAAACTTAACCAAAACTAGAAGACGTTATTTCTGAACTGTTGATTCTATCGTCTGATTGGTCCATATAGTAGTACCACACTCATGATTATTGTTGCTCTGTAGTAAGTTCTGAATTGAGAAGAGTGAGACCAAGTGTGTTCTTATAAAGGTCTTGACCCATCTGAGTTCAGGTGTCTCTGCGAATTTTAAGATCAACCTCTCAATTTCTGCAGCAAAACCAGTTGAGACTCTAACAGGGCTTTCAGTGACTCGGCAATTTTGATTCGGGAGTATTTTCATCTTAACAATATTGTCTCCAATATGGAATGCCCTTCCATTCACCAAGCTTATTATTGTACACGGTCTGCTTATTTTTGTTAATGTATTCCTACATACCCCATTCTCTTGGAAGTTATCATGAACAGGATTACTCTGTTATTTTCATTTTCAGATAGTTCATTGAAAATATATAGAAATACACTGTTTTGTATTGATCTTGTGTTATAAACTCTGATGAACTTGTTGGTCATTCACAGTTTTCTACGACCTGGATGCACTTTTCCCCTAGTTGCTGTGGCTAGAAATTCCAACACAGTGTTGAACAGTATGGTTGTCCCTATTGCATCCTTAGGAGGAATTCATCCATCTCATCATTAGCTCTCATGTTAGTTGTGGTCTTTTCACAGGTGCCTTTCATGGGCTGACTAAGATCCCTGTTCGTTATTTTCTATAAACAAATTATTTCACATAGATTGAGATGATATTTTCACTCCCATTTTGCAGAAAGAAAAACACCATCAAAAGAAGAGCCCAGGGGGTTTTACTGCTGGCTATAAGGAAAACAAAAACTTGTGCGTGGGTGCTCATGGAAGTATTTCTTCTTTCCAGAATGTGGGAATAATGCAAATATGCATCAACTATGTGGACAACCCAGAAATATTGTGGTGATTTACAATGGAATATTATTCAGCCACAAAATGCCACGAAATACTATTACATGCTGCAACACCATATAAACCTTGAGAACATTATTCCAAGTAAAATGAAGATAGTAACAAGAGACTTTATATTCGGTGACTGCATTTATATGAAACATAAAATAGGGAAACCTACAGAGATAATATGAGAATGGCTGCCAGAACCTGGGGAAGGAGGGAAGCGGGAGAGATGTGCACATATGGGCATGGTATTCCGAGTGGCTAATAAAGTTCTTTGCCTGAATAACAGTGATGGTTGTGCATCTTTTTGAATATACAGAAACTCACACATTTTATATTTTAAAAATTTAAATTTGTGGTAGGTAAGTTATATCCCAATAAAATTGTTTACAAAAAGGTAAGTGATTTTCCCCAGATTGTGTAGCAAATAAGTAGCAGAGGTTGGTTTCATCCTGCTGTGTCCTCTGAGTCCCCAAATCATCCCATGAAAGTCTGTTACCACTTTCAGGACAAAAGTCATTTTGTTCGGCTTGAGTCTGCCTGAAATTGGATACTGAGTTAGACAGAATCGTATTCCATTATATCGGAAAGCTGTGGTCCCTCAGGAGGAGTCAATGCCTTGTATAAATAGGCAGTCACAGGCTACAAAAGTCCTAGTTTAAAATTCTATTTTTAGAACATTAAATAGCTTTCTAAGTCAATGTACAATCTTTCCTAGGACTCAACCCATTGTTGAGGCTTTATTTTTAACTCAGCCAAGTTATTGACAGTAGAATAAAAACAGATTTATACAGTTTCAGCCAAAAAGCCAAGACTCTTTGGGACCTGTTGCCATCCAGATCTTTGGAGCAACAGCAGTTCCGGGGATGGCACAGAATGACTAAGCCATTGGATCCCACCGGAGTCGTGTACAGAAATGGATATGGGGTACATTTTCCCCAGAGAAATGAGGTCCTATTTTAAAATATTCCTTAAGTCACAAAAACCAATTATTGTAGCTTACTTCTCTTTGCTGTGATAAAACATTGACCCAAACTAATGCGGGAAAATAAAGATTCCCAGGTCATAATCCATCACTGAAGGAATTCAGGGCTGGACCTGAAGCAGTGACCAGGAACACTGCTTGCTTACTTGCTTCCAGGCCCACGGCAGGACCTTCCTTCCTCTATAAATTAACAATCGAGAAAATGCCTCCACAGGACAATCCGGTGGAGGCAGTTCCTCAGCTGAGGTGTCCCCTCTTCCCAGGTGTCAGGTTGACAACTGAAGCTAACTGACACCAAATTTGGCTTCTGACAAGTAATGCAAGTCCTGTATTGCTTATTAAAATACTGCATGTTGGAGCAATGATAAATGCCTTCCATTTGTACATAGCTGTGAGTTCATTCCAGGTCAGTGTCCTGGCAAAGCCTCGTGCTGGGAACCTGGGGATTCGGATTTGTACTTGGAATACCAAAATCGGTATTTGTTTTCTTTGATATGTCCATTATGGGAAGCTCTACCTGTATGTTTCTATTTCAATATAAGCAATATGCAAAGAGGTTGTTTTTCTGTCTCATTCATAGTAACCAACGTGAGAGCCATTACTCATTTCACTAAAGCAATTTTTCCTTGTTTTAACAGATTGGTTGATGATTGACACAGGCTCTGACCTGTCTGGCCTCAAGTCCTGGCTGGCCTTGAACTAGCTGTGTAGGCTAGGGTAGCCTTGAACTCACAGAGATCCACCTGTCTTTACCTCTGAGATAAGGATGTGCACCATGCCCACTATGCCCGGCAACTTTGTCTACTTACCTTACCATGTCCAGGAGATTCCAGAAGATGAATAAAATGCACACCACATATTTCTCTTGGATTTCCTCTTGACTGGTGATCACCCCAAAAAGGATGACCACTCTCTCTGTGAGCTAATAAAAAAAAATTGAGAAATAGGATCATCTGTTAGGCTATTTAACTTTTCAATTTTAAAATCCAGGGCTCTGTTTAAAAGAAATGCCTTAACTGGAAATACATTTTCTAAACTATTAACAATGGCTGTCTCTGAAAGAGCTGGGTTATGGATGAATTTAATTTCCTGGTTTTTTTTGTTTGTTTTTCTGTACTTTTCTAATTATATATAATGAAACAAATATAACAGTTTACCTAAGTCAAGATATTTCCTCTCTTCTTGACCTACACACATTTTTAGCTCACTTTGGCAAGCTCCTACCTGAGTGTCCTCTACCCAGTAGGCAATGCAGTGAAAACGATCCCTCCTCCAGAGCTGGTGGTGGGGAGGGTAATTACAGGGCAGGATGCCGAGGCGGGGTGCACAGCTAAGGAAGGAGATACTTGCTGATGGAGAAAGGGATGCGAGAGGTTCCTGAGGACCAGCAGCATCTCAGCGGCCTCCTGCTGCGTGGACTGGAGTTGTCAGGCAGAGTGAATATAGGAAGGCGTCTAGACAAGAGCAGCCTGAGCAGAAGCAGCAGTGTGACTATGTGAGGTGCCCGGGGAGGAGCAAGAATCACGGAGAGACTGGAGTGGGTGGCATGGAGAAGGAAAAATAGGGAAAGAAATTGAAAATGCGTTTGGAGCTGGGTTGTAAAGGGTTTTGAATGACAGGTCAGGAAATTTCCATTTTAATCAATAGAGAAGCCACTGTAATTTTTTTTTCTTTTTGTGGGGTGGTAATATAACCCTAACCTTCATAAGCCAGTGGAAAATGGAAAGAATTTAACACATTCTTGGAATATATGTTATATATGCCAAGTTACAAACATCTAAAGATCACTGAGACTTCACATATTTTTGGCCTAGCTCCAATTACCAGCTTAAATCAAACATCATCCTCATTCCCTCCAAAGTATAAAGTCCCCTGTGTTATATTAACATAGCCTTAGAGTCTACATTTTTGTGTTTTATAGGGCATTTCTCTTTGCCCTCGGTGGTCAAAAGATTGAGATTGATGTGGCATATTGGTGGCCAAGGGAAATAAAATAGAAAGGGGTCATTTGTCATTTTTCATAGCCAACTTTATTTTTTTAAAGCTGATTAAGGAGAAAAACTCTGGGATAATCCACAACAGAATCATGGGATGTTGCTGTAAAAAAAGAAAAAAAATCCAAGATTTGCCAATAGCAAGTCCACATGATCGGAAACCCACATGTACGAGCTATGTCAGCGTGTTTCTGACTGCAGAGGTGAGTCAAGAGGGCCCTTGCATGGCGAAGGGGAATTAGATATGATTCAAACTGAGTCAATCTATGGGAGTTATCCACAGGGCTCTTTTCCCTTGGTCAGTCTTTAAGATACAGTGATCCGGTTGCTTGATTTATCTTGTATCTTTATGAAGTCTTCTAAGCTGCAGTTTAAATAACTGGATAGCCCGACCTGACTGCAGGACTCCTGGCAGCTTGTGAATGAAAGACTTGAGCATCTCACAAATACTTAGGCACTATCTCCTCCTGCATTTGATTAATGCCTAAAACCCAGAGAACCTATGTTTTTGCTTAAAAAAAAAATCTCAGGAAGTACGCACACAGAGATTCATACAGCATAGATTCCTAATCTCATGATTGGGTGTTTCAAAACCTAAGATCTATAGTATCTCTTTGCATAGAACATTCTAATAGTAGCCTGAACCCACTCTCACTTGAATGAATCCTGGGAACCAGAAAATTTAAATGCTCTGTCCACACCGTGGGTGAGTAGGAAGCCCAAGTCTCCTAGTCACTGGATTTGTAAGCAGCCTACGTCAGGTGCTCTGTAATGGTGAGGGCAGAGGAAAATCTCCCACTGGGGCTGAATGATGAAACCGTTAAAAATGCCAGTGATATCAATGGAGACTCTGTGGCTCTTTAGTGACGGGGTCTCTAGTTACATGGAAATGAGCAGTGGGTGTGCCCCCAAGTGCCAACCACAGCATGCATTTAAACCTAGAAAGAGTCCTGCCATATGCATTGTTACATAGTATCGGCCTAACTCATTATCTGATGGTTATTTAACTATACCCAATGACAGCCCAATAGAGGCAATTGGTTAGAGATATTAAGTTGATAAAAGTCAATACTTAAAATTTTCTGCCAATTTCCAAATTTACAGTTTTTTATTCAACCGCCACAGCGACTCTAAGAAGTCACTATTACTGTTTATTTGCCTTACCCAAAAGCTGGTGTTTTGCTGGGCTGAAATCAAAATCTAAACTCTAAGTCCTGTGTTCTGAAATACCAAACAAAATCTTTTCATTTTTGTCACTTTGGGGACCACTCCAAACCTAACATCCAGTCTATGGTCTGTTCTTTAAAGGAGTTTCTGCAGCTGCGTAGATGGCTCAGCAGGTCAGGGCGCTTGCAGGGAGCCTCTTGACCTGAATAAGCAGCCCTGGAACCCTCATGAAGGTGTAAAGAGAAGGGACTCCTCAGCCTTGTCCCATGATCCCAACATGTGCAGCCTGCACATGCCTTTTTAATTAAAAAATACTGAAGTTATATTGTTAAATAATAAGGTACTTTATTACACATGGGTGCTCAAGCAAGAAACTCAATAAAGTCAGTGGTCCACACTCAAAAGAAGGCATGAAGGTGAGGCTGGGGGAGGGGCACGAAAATGGCCAAAATTCATTAGTAAATGTATGAAACTTCAAACAATGTTTTTTAAATTTAGGAAATAGGAAGAATGAAGGGATAAAAACAGCACACCAACTATAGGAAGAATATCTCAACTCTTAATAAGTTTCGATCTCAAAATTATTTGCCAAATAAATTTGCCAAAATTTAACTATTTTAAATCCTATCAGAATTTTCAAAAACCACAAAACACATTTGTATGCTATAGATGCTTGAATGTGAAGAGATGTGTGTACACATGTGTGAACATGTGTGTAGAGCCAGATGCCGATGTCCAGTGTTTTCTATCACTGTCCACCACATTTAAGACAGGTCTTCACTGAGCCCAGAGCTCATTGATTCGTTAAGACAAGCTGGTCAGTAAGATCCAGAGGTCCTCCTTCCTCCCACTGCCCAGCACTGGGATTAGAGGTGGATGCCACCGCACCTGCCTCCCTGTAAGTGTTATTAGCTGTGGGGTGGGAGGGTGATTGTGTGGTGTGAATGCCATGGTACACGTGTGGAGGTCCAAGGACAACTTTGGGGAGTTGGTTCTCTCTCTCCACCTTCAGTGGGTCCCAGGGGATCGAACTCAGCTTGCCAGATCTGTGGCACAAGCACTGAGCAATCTCTCTAGCTAAAGACATAAATTCTTTAAAAAAAATACTTTTTATAAAACATTTATTTCTGTGGAACTTATGTGGAGTACTGACTCAGAACATCTAGGAGGTTCTTGTTTTAATGTCTAGTTTTTTAAGGAGAAACTCCACTAAGAAGCAGAGCACTGTCTGGATGTTAGTTTTGGAGTGGCCACCAAAGTGACAAAAATGAAAAGACCAGAAGATAGTACTTAGGGTCATACTGTCCAGATTTCAGTTCCAGATCTGGAGGAAGTAGTGTTTGCAGGACATTTTCCTGCAGAGATAATGAAAACTCAGTGGGTTTTAAAAAAGCCATTCTACATTTGTAAAATTATACCATGAAGAGAACTTGGTACCTGTCCACTGAAGAACTCCATGGAGCAAAGTGACAAGGGCTAAAGACCCTAATGTTCCCATAGAGTGAACTCTATGTATAGTTCACTCCCCAAAGCGTCCAGCTTTGGACACTTACCCCTCGACACATCAGTGGCTTAACCTCTAGTAATAAACAGAGAGCAGGCTCATAACCTACAGGGAAAGAACTCTGGGAGAGTTTATGGGAAGTTCAGAGATGACCTAGTCTAGCAATGAAAGTCAGCTGCTTCCCAGCCTAGAGAAATCAGACTGGAAGTGGCTGTCCTTCACACTGGAATTAGATACTCTCCTTCGAGATTCCTTCGTGTGTCCCCCAAGGGGCTGTGACAGAGCTCTCCTTGCCCTCAGCATAGGTAGGAGACAGAGCTGATGACATTAGTTAATACAAAAGTGTTTCCTGCACTCGACTATCATGGCTGGAACCTGTGTGGAAGTGATAACTTAGGGGAAATCATTTGTAGTACTTTGATTTGTAGATTTTTTTTTAATTGCATAAACGCGCTTAAGGAATGTGCAGCAATGTTCATGACGATGACAGAGGGACAGGATATGACATGAACCACTCGAAGTCAACTGTCTTCTTCTGAGAGTCTCCTACAAGGTGTACCTGTCAAATGCTGTGGTACAAAGGATTATCTGGGGTTGTTTCCCTTTTTCTAAGTTGAAACATCCACAGATTTTATCAAGAAAAACTTCTAAGGCTTTGGCAAAACTGAAGACTGAACAAAGCCTTCCAAACCAGCATGGCTGTATTCCCATTTTACAAAGGCAAGGTTTTGGTTTTCCTAAAGAAGTCGATCAAAATCAACGAATGCCATTTAACTTTTTTTTTTAAACTAATGCAATGAAATATGCAAGTTTGTCTGGAAGGAAAGGCAGGGGAGGGAAAGCGCTTAGCTTTCCTTGACATGGTCATTTTAGCATGCTTCTTTTGTATCTTCAATTTCCCACTTGAAACCAAGACTATCGGAGTTTGTTATATTTCTGTATATAATTTAAGTGATATATAACTAGTATAAACAATAAGTCTCTAAACAGATTCTTGTGTTATACTCTTGGGTTTTTTCTCATAAGTAGTTTTTACAAAACAGGTATCTGTTAAGTAACTACTGTCTTATAGTGTGTGCTTTCTCTGCTTTTTTTTTTGTTTTAGCAATTGCATATAACTTTAAAAATTATAGCTTTTTGCTTCTTGTCAGATCTGTGAGTGTAAAACAATGATAACTCAGAACAATGAACAAACTGAAATCAGCGCCAGCTCTCGCCAGATGTTAACGTTAGTTGTTCAACTGGCTAATCCAATCCATTGTTCATGCTAGCTAATTCGTTATCTTGACGTTTTTGGAAAATCTGTTCTCAAAAGGGCACATTCCATCGTAGCTTTGCAGTGCTGTGAAGGTAATATCATAACAACACCACGACTCTATAGACACAGCTCTTGTTCTCTTTGGAGCAGCGGGACAGGATGCATTAAAATACCACGTCCAGGCAGTCATAATCTATGTAACTAACTCTGCTCCTCTAAGTCCCATTTCTTCTTTTAAAAATGGGGAAATAGGAACACCACAAACGATTACACAACCTAGGCTTCTGTTACATTATTTTTAAGCAGAGTACTTGGGGGTCGTCTCCTAATGAAAAAATTCTAATTATCTGCAGAACTTTAATGAGGAAAGACATCAAATGTAAGACTCCACCTCTGAGGCCCTTATAAAGTCCTTTTAATGTCGTTCCCATTCCTAGGACAATGTGATAAAAACAACAGAGGGCACATACAACTTCAAGTAAGAGAGGAAGCCAGACTGGGCACATCAAAAGAGCTGTGCTCATGTCTGGGTTGCTCATAGCCCGGAATGCTCGTCCTTGGCCCCGGCACCCTGATCCCTGCTTCTCTTTTGCCAGCACTGAAGACTTAAAGGTCACTGGGTTCCGTTAGCATTGGATGTAGCAAACTCACTGATCAATAAATAAATGTGTAAGTGTTTTTGCTACTGTTTTTAAGTGACCAAATTAGGAGCTGGTTCTTCGTTTTCAGTGGTGGTTCTTTATGCCATTTGAAATTTAATTATTGTTGATTGAAAACCACACTTGAATGTTCTGGAATTGGGGTATGTCTAAGAAATCAGATATCTCAGTTCTACAGTAATTTTGATTAGGCAAGTCTAGGTAATTTTTGTCAAGCAAACAGTATGTGGATGTTTTCTAGGGATATTTCAAGTTCTCACTCAGTTTTCTTTCTTCCTGACTAGGTCTAGACCCGTGCATTAGCAACAGCTGAACTAACATAACCTTTGGTTTTGAAAATTCTGGGTTACCAAGAAATTAGTAATAGCCAATTTAGCCTAAAAACAAAAAACAGAAAAGGCCAAAAGCCCTTTAAGGAGAGTGAAAGTGATAAGCTGACTCAGACTTTATATGAACGTGATACAGCCACTAGTGAATAATCCCATGTAACAGGACCCAGCTCTTATGGAATCTGAGTCATTGGTCTCCAAAGTTAGTGTCTGCTGTGCACACTTCGGCATTTTCACAGTGCAGCAGACCCACTAAGTCAGAAATACCAAATCTTGTTTCTCAGTGAATCACTTCTGTGATTGATCCCTGCCCCCTTGTTAGTTTGTAAAGTGACGTGTTTAAGGAGATCCCATGTAGCGCTTGGCTGGTTAATATTAACCTAACTATATCGTACATTATTACCCCCTGTAACATTTGATATCTCAACACCTAGAATGCCTTTATTCTAGTGAATAGTTCGCCTCTGTTTTTGTATACTAAGTAAAATTAGATGTACGCCATATCTTTTACAGCATTTGTGTGTGTGTCTGTGCACTTGTGTCCCCACACCATGTACTGCAGTTCGTGCATGGAGGTCAGAGGACTGTGAGTACCAGAAACTCAGGTCCTCAAGCTTGGCAACACCCAGCCATCTCTCTGGCCTGCTCTTGCTGTGTGCATCCATAAATATTTTCAGTATATGTAATATTGGGTTCTTGCTAGATTCATGAGGGTTCTACTGTTACCTGCATCTTTTAAATGTTCATGGTATTTCAAGCAAATTAGCACAGGGACCCACGATGAGCAAGTTTTAAGCTCTATGTTTATGGTCTAAGCACTTCACTGGGTATTTAAATATGTTAAGATTCCAATATTTTATGAAATAGTTTGTTTTCCAGTTTCTTTTGAAGATTCCTACAATTATGCTCATTGAGATGACTTTTCCAAACCCTGGGGTTTTGATGTATGTCCATGTAGTCACCTAGTCCTTATTTTGTCTTTCTCATGGAAAGTCTCATTTTTGATTATTTTTTTAATCTTAATTCATCAATGATTTCCTATATAGAATGTCTACCAGTAGTAAATTTTCAATCTTCTGTCAACCTGCCTTTAAGACAAGCACTATCATGTTGGGTTTTGATCCCCTATTCTTTCCCATCAATGGCTCAGTGGCTATGGTGGTATAACCCCACAGTGGTCAGTAGAAGAGCCAGGCCTCAAACCCAAGTCTAAAGGCTTCAACTCCGAACCTGTACATTGTCTTATCTACTTCAGAAGGAGACACATGGAAAGGGGGAAATGGCCGTGGAATCTCCAGGACAGAATCCATGCAGGCCACAGGCTGAGCAGCGGCACTCTCTAAACACTGACAGTAGGCCGTTCTGACTGCTGTAGTTTAAGGCAAGGGCATCCTATGTATGAATCTTGCCATAAGATCACTAGGGACTATACATAGGACAGAGTCAAGAATTAAAGAGTCTATAATAACAGCATGATTAAACTCACCTGCAGAAACCTTGGGAAGAGATGGTTTGACTCGATGCCAATATAAATGTGCAGCAGCTCCAGGAGGGATATGGACTGGCAAACCCGCATAACCAGCCCGATGGCATAAAACGTGTCGACCATTGAATCTGTGTCAGTGACAGAGATGGGCACAGGAGTCAAAACCGCACCAGAGTGCATGCTTGTGGAGTGCCGCAAAATACAACTGAGATACACTTATTGTTTGTGCAAAGATCACTCTAAATAAGTTGTTAAACTGTAGCCGTGTGGTACAGCCCCACCAAGTACTGTGCTACTTACAAGAAGTACTGTTTAGTACTTACAAGAAGTACCGTGGGACAAGAAGTACTGTTTAGTACTTACAAGAAGTACCGTGGGACTTATAGGAAGCATGTGGATACTTACAGAAAGGCATGTATAGTTCTTTTTTACTGGTCCTCTCCCAAAAAGAACTGAAACTTATGAAGTCTTCACAGCCAGAGTTGTATTTATTCCCATTATGTGAGATTCTCATGCAATTCCCACATAAATATAGTCAGACAGAAGCTAACCCCCTTGGGGTGTAGATAGTTTGGGAATGAACTTGCTAAAAAAAAAAAAAAAAACTGATGTGCTCAGCTTTTTCGTTAACAACAACAACAACAAAAAAATCCAGAGAAATTTTATAGAAAAGACACTGATGAAGCTGTGATTTCAGACACCAAGTCGATCTGCGCTTCGGTCCTGACACACTGGACTAGTGACTTTGGGTTTGTTTTAAGCACTGAATTGTGGAGTTGGAGTTGTTAGAGGATATAACTGAGATGTTCTTAGAGGTCCTCAGAGGGAATAATAATAATAATAATGACAAACATATTGCTTTAAATCTTAAAATCCTGCCACATTTGGAAACTTCTAGTGGTGATTTTTTCTATTTTTACTGTTCCCAGGTATTTGCATGATTATCACTGCCCAGGTATTAGGGTGTATTTTCTTGGTGTCTCTGTAAGACAGGTGCTGTTATCACGAGGCCCCTCTCAGAGGCAGTTCTTGACACACCAATAGTCCATACTCTGACCCACTGCCCGTGCCATTACACAGTGCAGACAGAAGGAGGTAGTGGCGCACACAAGTGCATTGCCTAGAGCAATGGTTCTCGACCTAGAGCTCAAACACCCCGTTCACAGGGGTTGCATGATGTGGGATTCCCCTCTGCACGCTGTGAATAAGTCTGTTTATTACCATTGGTTAATAAGGAAGCTGCTTCGGTCAATGGCTTAGCCAGGCTGGAAATCTGAACAGAGTACAGAGAGGGCAGGCAGAGTCAAGGAGATGCCACGTATCTGCTGAAAGAGACAGATACCAGATCCTTACCAGTAAGCCACAGCCTCATGCCCCTATATAGATTAATAGAAATTAGTTAATTCAAGATGTAAGAGCTAGCTAGAAATATGCCTGAGTCATCAGCCAAACAGTGTTATAATTAATATAGTTTCGGGTCAGGGCAGCCTGGAAATGAAAGAGCAGTCTCCTTCTATGATTGCATATCAGAGATCTTGCGTATCAGGTAGTCACACTACAATTCATAACAGTAGTAAGTTTACAGCTATGAAGTAGCAAAGAAATG
The DNA here is from genome assembly GCF_014885135.2 of Alexandromys fortis. Classification (NCBI taxonomy): domain Eukaryota; kingdom Metazoa; phylum Chordata; class Mammalia; order Rodentia; family Cricetidae; genus Alexandromys; species Alexandromys fortis. The sequence continues at coordinate 1,491,703 of NW_026067976.1, read as the reverse complement.
TTATGGTTGGGGTCACCACAACCTGAGGACCTGTATGAAGGGGTCACAGCATTAGAAAGGCTGAGAAGCACAGGCTGAGGAAATAGAACTGGTCGCCGACTCCATTGTTCTCAGTCTTCTTTTCAAATGAACAAACCATGTATGTTTCTCTAATCATCTATGGCTGCTACAGTCACAGCGTCATATCATAAAGATGCTGGTGGCTAAAGCCACTTTCCCCACGGGGACACAGGATGTGAGTGACCTGGAGTCTGCCCACACAGCCTCACCTAACCTTGAAGGCACACAACTGATGGCTTCCCACCACTTGTGTCTCAGCTTCTTTCTGTTTGAACACTCCTGGTGCTCCTAGCCGACACTCCTGTCTTCTGCTGTAGCTCTGAGATCAACAAAGGAAAGAATGTATACATTTTCAATGAAGTTGAGACACAGAACGGCTGGTGGCAGCCCAGGAGGCGGTTCTCAATTGATGAGCTCAGCATGGTTTTTTTCCAGCCATGCTCGTGTTTGTTTTTAGCTAAACCAGCAGTTGCTCAAATTGTCGAGTCACCAAACAGTTGTAAACTGTGATGACACTTACTCATGAGGGGATGGAGCACAGAGAGAATGTTGTTTTGACAGTCACTTGGTGATTCATTCTTTAACGATCTGAAATGAATAGTTTAAAGAAACATCTTGACTTTTTAGGAAACTGAAGGAAGCGTATGATTCCAGTCATCAATACCAACTCCACATAGGTAACAAGTCATCAGTGTGCTGTGTCATGTGCGTATTACGTAAGGGGTCAAACGGTCTTGGTGGGGTGCGACATTTGTCATTCAGTTACTGGTAATCTTCAGCTACCCCAAACGTGGGGAATAAAAATGAGCGGAAGAATTTCATTGATTTCTCATTGCTTTGTATAGAATGTCAGGTTGGAATTCATGGATTCCTCAAAATGCATTGAATTTGTGAGTCTGGTGCAGAAGCAAAAAAAAAATCTCAGAGATATGACTTTGCTTCCAAATCCAGCTGCCAACTCTGGGGCAAGATAGGTCCCTTCCCCTCAGTCTCACCTACTCCTTGCTACAAAAATGTTTAAGTTTGAAATAATGAAATATGGTTATAGAAAAACAAACTCTAGAGAAGTGAATGATCCCAGGTGTGCTGAACAGAAGTTCAAAGTGAAAATCTGTAAGACGAGATAAGAACAAGGAATAAAAGTTAAAAATCCAAACTGCTTCATAGTTTACCTTTTCCAAATGAGAAGAATCTGGCTGTCATATTTGTCAGTATCCACGAGTGGCCGCAGAACTGGACGAGGTAATAGATGAAGAGGTACACATCTTTTCTATACCTGTAAACACAGGGACACAGAGCTGGACCAGGTATAGATGAAGAGGTACACATCCTTCTACACCTGTAAACACAGGGACACAGAGCTGGACCAGGTATAGATGAAGAGGTACACATCCTTCTATATCTGTAAACGCGGAAATGCCATTGGACACATCTTTAAATGTATCATTCACACAGAGCAAGCAGAAGAAAAGTTCCACATCAGAGCTCTGTATCAGGGTCTTTTTTGGGGGGTTGGCTCTCCAAACCCACTAAGGTTTGATGGAACGAACTTACCTAACATGAGCATATTGACTGAGATTGCTGAAAAGCTAAGATAGTTCTTTTCCAGGCTTCATTTTCATCTTTGATAAAATTCTAGCCTTGTTTCTCTAGTACTTCCAGACAGCTTTGAAATTTCGAAGGAACAAGGAAGGAGCATGGATGCAAAGGGATTGGTTTGGGCAGCTTGCAGCCCAGTAGCTAGGCTTGCCAAATGAATGATCTTGGAAATGCTGGCTTGCCATTATCAGAGGGGAGTGGTCACAACTGGTGATTTAGTAACTGGACACACCTGACTTCTGAGTACCTTGTGATTGGGTTACTTTCTTCTCACCCCCCCCCATTGTCCTTTACAAGAGAACCCAGTCTCCTTCATCAGACACACATAGAAAGCAATTTAGTTTCTCAAGCCAAAAAAAAAGGAAGTCAAGCTGAGTGTAAAAATGTGTTGTGGATTGCTGGGGAGATGACTAAGAAAAGATTGACAGATTCCTGGTTTCAGGGAGTTCCAAAAGGCAGTGTTTGAAGGGCTCCCCGGTGTGCAGAAGGGTGGATGGAGTGGCCCTGTCCGTGTAAACAAGGACGTCTCTTAGCTGGAGATGGGAAACCTCTGAGACAAGCTTTATAAACTGGGAAGCCGGTTCTCTGGCAGTCAACAGACGACCCAAAACTGCTAAAGGGATTAGGAAGGGGAAACTCCAACCCAACCAGAATCACCTGGCTGTTGGTAAACACACACCCCAGGCCCTAATTTTTCTGGAATCCCTCCTGTGGTGGGCGCTGCTGCCACTGGACACTCTGAAAAACACCCTGCGCCAAAGTCTAGGTCGCCACGGGGACAAGGAGGAAGGGAAGGACTAGTCGGGGTGCACCAAGAGAAGAGGTAGCCATGCAGTCTGTCTTCCATTTCCTCATCTCCAAAAAAGGGGGAAACGGCCCAAGCTTCCGTCCAGAGTTTGAGGAGAAAATAAGATCCGCTAGCACCAGGCAGGAAGAGCAGCGAATGTTGAACAGAATCCGGGCGTTGCCCCTGAGTGGAAGCCGGTGGGTGGGTTTTGCCCAGCGCCCTGGCCCCTCCCTCCCCGCCGCCCTGAGCCCTACCTGGGCTGCAGCCAGGTGGGCAGCACCGAGGGCCCCATGGGCCACAGTCTACACCTCCAGCGCCTCCGGGAAGCAGCAGGACCGGGCAGAGAAAACAGGAGGGGCGGCCCAAGGGCCAGGCGCGGAAGGGCGGGGCTTCAACACACTCAGCAATTTTTTGTTGTTGTTGTTTCTTGTTTTTTTTTTTTTTTTTTTTTTTTTTTTTTTTTTTTTTTTTTTTTTTTTTTTTTTTTTCCTCTCCATCCTCTTACACTCTTTCTGTCTCCTCTTCCTTGAGCCCTGAGTGGAAAGATTTGATGGAAGCCACCCACTTGGGCTGAGTGCTCCAAGATCCCTTGCTCTCTACATAATGTCTGACAGTGGATCTCTGCATTGTTCCCATCTGCTACAAGATGAAACATTTCTGATGATGGCCAAGCAAGGCACTTACATATGAGTGTAGCGGAATGTCATTAGGATGCTTTTTACTGTTACTTTTTTTTTTCTTTGTAGCACAGCAGTATTTGGTTTTTCCCTAGGTCCCTAGACTAAGGAATCTCAGGATCTTGGTTACCAAAACAATGTCAGGTAAGGGTTCAATTTTGTAGGACTGACCTTCAGTCAATTCGAGTATTGGATGGGTTACTCCTACAAGCTTTGTGCCACCATTGACCTAGCATCTCCTGCAGGTAGGACAACATTGTAGATAAAAGTGTTTGTGGATAGGTTGTTGTTTGTTTCTTCCTTGGTAACATGCCAAGTACTTTTTTTGCATCAGTGATGCTAATAAGTAGAGGTAGAAGGCTCAATGTAAACACCAACTCAATTTCTCCATGTTTAATCAGTTATTAATATTCTACAATTTGAGCCTGTTTTCAGCTTCAAATTATTTCACCTGTTTTTCCTCATCTATTTGAGCTCCAATTTTCCGACTTGCTCAAACTAATTTTGACATCAGGAAGTAGAGACAATCAAGAGGGCATCTCCGAAGCTCTAAGGACCCACAGAGAATTTTACTTTCATCTCAGGTCTTCAAGGTTTGACAGCATTCTTTCTGCCTGCCACTTACCCTTCTTTTTTAAAGTAAATTATGAGTGCATTGGGCTGTCATCTTTTCTTCCTTGTATGCATAAATTACATTAAGATTTTTAAAAAATGGTTTTTCTTTGACCTTCTAGGAGAAGACATATTTCAAGAGGGGTA
>NW_026067976.1:1481780-1486958 GCF_014885135.2 Alexandromys fortis | reverse complement strand
TATATTTACTACCTTTCTTCCTAGACCATTGCCTGATTTCCCATAGTGAGGTCACCCCATTCTAAACGGCTACTTGGATTTAGAACTTGAGTGTCATTGTCTCCTCATCCAGAACAATCCTATCGATTAGAGCTCCTGCTGACTTCCTGCATTCAGGCTCTCTAGCACTGGTGTGAGGCAAAGCCCACCCCAACCCAGTCTGCATCGTCACCACAGCAGCCTACTGTATCCTCACTGGACCACTTGGCTTACATCTTTCCGATGCATCTAAGGTTCCATCTTAGTGCCAGATGAAAAACAGGGCAATGAACCAACCAAACTAACAACAACCAAACCTTCCCAGTGCAGAAGGGAACCCTCGTATTTTTCAAAGGAATGCGTACAAGAATAACTTATGGGAAATCAGTCGAGACGGGAAGTGAAATTCCTCCCTTTCCTCGGAAGAATTGGGGGCACATGCTCCCCAAGCCTGGCCAGTGATATGGAGATAGCTTCATCCTGCCTCCCTACTTCCTGCTCTCCCCTCCTTCAGCCCAGAGATTCGTGAGAGGCTGCATTTCTTCCTCTTTTTAGTATGCATGTTATTTTTAATGACGCGTGTCTGAGTGCACACGAGCACAGGTGCGGGGGAGGCTAGAGAACACTGGTCCCCTGGAGCTGGATTTAAGGGCAGTTGTGAGCTGACAGAAATAGGTGCTGGGAACTGAACTCAGTTTCCTCTGCAGGAGCAGTGTTTGCTATTAACCGCTGGGCCATCTCTCCAGTCCCGAGACAGCATTTCTTCGGACATGTGTAACACCTGTGTTACTCTCGGTACAGTTTGCGTGCCACTGAACTGTTCGCGAGCCAGGCAAGGGCCTGGAGATTAAAAGAACACACGAGAAACCTGGGTCATTTGAAAGGAGATAAGCCAAAGACCGTTTATTTAAACTTAGGAAATACCTTATATACCTAGCTGCTGCACAATGGAATACCCCGCCCCAGGCAGGTGGGAAATTACCACGCCCAAGGTGGAGTAAACAATGGCCCTATAGCTAACCACCAGGGTGGCAGAGGGAGCACAGGATAGCCGGAAAATGCAACAAAATGTCTGGCCAGAAACTGTCCTCGAGATGAACTCCAGGAGGAGGGGTAGACCCATGGGCCCTACAAAGACAGAGAAATACTGCTACCTGACCCCACTAGCCACCCTCTGCCACTGCACCTCTATGAATCGTGCACCCTTTACTTTACATCGCTGTTCCACTTCCCCTTCCCTTCTCACAGACCCAGCATTTAGCTGCCAGAGTTCTATCCATTCTTTAAAGGCTTTCCCAGAGCTTCCTGTGGGAGTCACACTGGGTTAATGTATGTCTACAGTGACACATACCTTGGGGGTATCGTTACTCAGGTCCACCTTCCTCAACTAGATTACAGAGTCCAAGAAGGCTCTGTGTCTTGTGCTCACAGTGAGGACCTGGCAAGTTTACACCTTTGTAAACACAAGTTTCTTTTATGGAAAGCGCACAGCTGTTGGGCAGATTAAGCAATAAAATGTATGGATGAGAGAGGCTTACAGTATTTAGCACAGTGGCCGGAACAGCAGGTGTCTATGAAGGGGCTGAGGATAGAGGAACCAGGTAAACCTGTGTTTTCCTAGCCCAGAATTTTAACAAAATGAACTCTAGGTGATGACTGAAATGTATACCACAAACTTCCAGTTGCCTGTTTATATGGTGGCCAGTTGGTTCAGGATAGTCTTGTCTTTGGAAGGAGATTTTTGTTTTTCCACTGTGGAAACACTTCCGTTGTGTTTCCCCTGGGGACATGTTCACAGTGTTACTCCTCCTAACGAGCATCAGATGAGGGCCTTAAAGAATAGACCGTGGTGGTAAGACGGGCTCCAGACTAAACAGAAGCATGAGGAAATGACAAGGCATGCTGTCACCACAGATCCCTCGGAGAAACTACGTGTAGTGACTGAAGATGGAGACCGGGTACTTACCCACCCAGCCATATCTACCTCCTTCCCTTCCTTCCTCTCTATGCCCCTCCCTCCATCCATCCATCTTCCCTCTGTATTTTTTCCCCTCTCTTACTTGCTTGGGCAACAAGAGCAGAGACTCTTTAATTAACTTCTCCTCCCTCAGCCAGAAATACCTCTATAAGAGCCGATTCCTGTCTTACAACGATGACGTTCAGTTTTTGTGTTTACTTCCAACTCCTTAGAATTATTAGGGTTCACACTTCCCCACCTCTAATCCCACAGCACAGACTGCTTTCCCTGGTTGCTGGGATAGTGCAGGACCAGAGACTGCTGTCAATCACCCCATCTCACAGGCACCAGGCACCAACAAGCTACTTAAAGCTACCCCAAGATCTCTTTCCATAGTACTTTGCAGCAGTTCATCTATTCTTTTAGTATTATTGGGACATTAATTAGAAACAGCTGTCCGCTGTGACTGCCTAGGCACACTCTCAGCCTCTGTCGTCACTCCTTGGCAGCTGACTCAGTCCTGCGTCTACTTCTCTATAGAACCTGGACCATCTTTCTGTAACCACCTCATTCAGAAAGCCAAACAGTAGATTAAGACTCTGCCTTGCATCATCTTTTTTGTTTGTTTGTTTTGGGGGCCATTTTTGTTTTTTTTTTTTTTGATATAGGGTTTCTCTGTGTAGCCCTGACTGTCTTGGAACTTGTTCTGTAGACCAGGCCAGCTTTGAACTCACAGAGATTTGCCTGCCTCTGCCTCCCGAGTACTGGGATTAAAAGTGTGTACCACCACCATATGGCTGCCATCATCTTTCTTTAATGTAACCCCTGTCCTATTCCAAAGCAGGTATCTAGGTTGTTCAGCCATGCAGAAGTTGGCTGTTTGTTCTGCTTTATTTGTTTGGGTTTTGAGACAAGTCCTCACACTGCAGCCCAGGTTGGAAAAGGCTCACTCTGTAGCCTAGGCTAGCCTCAAACTCACCACAATACACCTATCTCAGACTCCTGAGTGTTGGGATTACAGGGGTGAGCCACCACATCTTAGCAGCAATCTCTTTTGTGATTTTGTGCCATGGACACTGTCCTCATTCTGTTCTCTTTTCAGGTACTGACCAGTTAGCGGCTTCTGTTTTCCAGTGCTTTCCTCTGCCTCCCTGTGATGCTGAAGAGCAACCAAAGCTCTGGGAATGCTTCTTCTCATAACTTTGTCAGTGCAGAAACATGGTCAGATCTGCAAATGATTCAGGCAAGGTCATAGAACGAGTGAGTGTTGAAGTGGAGATTGGAAGTTTGGTCTACTTGTGGGTAGTGATCTTAGCTGCTATGCTACATTGGCTTGTTACATAGGATGGTCCAGGATTCATTGGCAAATATTGATTCTGTTTCTATTGTTTATGTATGATAAAGTCCAATTTTAACACCATGTAAAACCCATATGGATAATATTTTTTAAAATAAAACAGAAGAAAAATCTTGTGACTTGGTGTTTTGTGGAGATTTCATAGTTACTTCTTAGATCTATGTTGGAGGGAGGCTGCTTGTTTGTCTCAGCTGCCCAGAACCAAAATAATCACACAGAAACCATATTCATTAAAGCACTGCTTTGCCCATTAGCTCTAGCTTCTCAATGGCTAACTCATATTAATTTAACCCATTTCTATTAATCTGTATATCACCACGTGGCAGTGGTTTACCAGCAAAGACTCGGCATGTCTGACTCTGGCGGCTTCATGGTGTCTCTCTGACTCTGCCTTCTTCCTCCCAGAATTCAGGTCCATCTTCCCTGCCTACCTAAGCTCTGCCCTATTAACAGGCCAAGGCAGTTTCTTTATTCATTAATGGTAATTACAGCACATAGAGGGGACACCCACATCACCTCCCTGTTTCTGTTTAAATAAAAAAAGAAGGCTTTAAATTTAACATATTAAAATTACATATAACAGGTATCAAATAAAAATTATAGTTACAATATTTATAACTATCTTATCTTTTATCATAAATAATGAAAACTATATTATTACTATCTATTTTTCAACTCCATCAAAGACTCCAGAAGGATATAATATTACCTAACACAAGAAGTACATTGTAAGCAACTTCCAAAATGCTAAAATTGACAGAGACATCTCAATGTCTGGACAGTCACCCAAAGTTCTTTTGTATAATTGTATAATTGGGGCACCCATCTTCAGCCTACAGGCCCATAGTATCCAGCAGACTTTTCCATGAAGCAGGAAATTTCAAAGACAGTTCCACCTATATTGGCAGTTTGTCAGTCACTTTCTTCTCTGTCCTGCAGAATATAGATGACTCTATGTTTACCTTTATTTCTTAATTATACAATACATTTTTAAATGAGTTACACAAATACAATACCTTAATCAAGAGCAGAAATATATATATATACATATAACAAAATTGACCTTAAATTTGTATCAATAAACCAAGATCCATACCAATGCAAATATCTATTGCATATCCCCCTTTAAATGTAAAAGGACATTTATAAACAATATTTGGGAATATGGGCATAGTTCTGTCCATACTGCTTCCTGCTTTTGGGGGGCTTTATGAATCAGGTCTTTTATGGTATATCCTGTGTGCTAGGTTCATCTCAGTCAGCAGTTGGGTGAATTTATTTTTTGAGGGTATTCACAGTGACCTTTCAGGGGGTCGTGCTCTATTAAACCATATTGGTCTAGAAGTAATCCATAGATTCTCATCTTCTGTGAAAACAAAAGAAGAACCTCTTTTCCAAAGCAACATATCCTTAGACTAAAATTTTGGAATCAAGATACCTTTATGGTGGTTTAACTTAGCAGCCCATACAATGAAATGTTTCTCTGTACTTAACTCCTTCACAGTAAAAAAAAAAAATTCAAAACACAATAATACACATAATCCAGACTCTCTGTGAATTTTTCATTTTTACCTGACTCATTTTTCTTTATTTCTTTTAATTATGACTATCTGTACTCTGTCTCTTTAAAGACTTTGTTTTTTTTTTTAAAAAGATTTACTTTGTTTTTATAACTCTTTATACTCTTTTTCTTCTCTCTCTCTCTCAAGCCTACATACATTTATCCAACAGTGTGACTCATTTGGATTTGTCTTTATTGTATATCTATAATTATTTAATGTCTAGAAGTGATTTTTTTAAATTTTTTAAGATTTATTTATTTATTAAAGATTTCTGTTTCTTCCCC